>NC_065448.1:104401246-104704276 GCF_917563875.1 Diabrotica virgifera virgifera | reverse complement strand
TGGGACTTCTCCAAACGGACCATCTCCCATTTTATCAATACGTCCCTGAGAATATGCTTGAGGATGGCAACTACAAGCTATACTGGGACCGCACTGTGCCCACAGACCAAACAGTGGCACATAATAGACCAAATCTCGTACTAGTTAATAAATTAACAAGACAAACAACACTAATTGATGTGGAGATACCTAACAACAAAAATCTACGTAGTAAATTTACTGAAAAGTTCGCCAAATACAGAGATCTGGAAATTCAAATACGACGACAATGAAGAATACAAAGTACCCAGACGATACCGATTATTATGTCTACTACTGGAGTCATTCTGAAGACCCTCCTCGAAAGCATAAAAAAGCTGAATCTAAATGAACATCTTTAAAAGACCATGCAGAAAGCTGTACTACTCGCATTCGGCCAGATGTGTACGAAAATTTTTGGGAGATACACCTGCATACCAAGTCACCTAGGGCTCGATAACACGGAAAGAGTCCCACCAGAGCTCAATCCTTTTGATACCGTGGGTATCTGGGATGAGTTAATTTTCCCCTTAGAGGGAGTTTGAGCCGTATAGCTAAATCTGGAGTCAAAGAAAAAATTAAATAAAAAAATATGAAAAAAATTTTTTAAGAAACAATTTTTTTTAGTTACGAGTGCCTAAAATTAAAAATATTATAAATAATCAACTAAAAAGCAAACATTAAAAAAATTGAAAAAATCTAACACATTCGTTAAAGAAAAGCGTGGCGCGTCTTCATCGAATAAACGGTTTTCGCCCCATGCTTTTCTTTAACGAATGTGTTAGATTTTTTCAATTTTTTTTATTTTTTGCTTTTTAGTTGATTATTTATAATATTTTTAATTTTAGGCACTCATGACTAAAAAAAAGCGTTTCTTAAAAACTATTTTTTAATATTTTTTTATTTTTTCCTTTTCAGTCTTACACTTTTCAAACATTAAAATATATCGTCATGTTTATTAAAATATGTATAAAATATATGATGTAGGTACAAACATGAAAAATAGTCGGAATCGGCAAAACATTTGAAACTTTATTGCATAACGTAAACAATTAACGTAAAAAGTGAAATTATGTATAGTTCATATAATTAGCTACAATCTGTAAAAGTTTCCTTGATCCAAAGCCTTGATGATTTCCAATCTCCGATAGGAGTGGCACAAGAAGAAGAAGTAAAAGTTTCAAGTTTCTTCATTGTAAAGAACAAGAGATTTTAATCATTTTCCATTAAAATCGTTTTTTTATTTAAACAATTAATAAACATAAAAAATTTCTTTTATTGACTATTCGTGTATTGTTCCCGCGAATACATCATATGTCTGCAAATTTTCATTCATTTTTATTGAAGAAAGGGCAGTCAAATTAACGTCCAAAGATTTGACCCAAACGATTGAACTAAAGAAAAGCGTTTAATTAATACGCCAAAACGAATGCGTTAATGTTAATTGTAGCACAAAACCTCTCTACCGGTGGTTTTTCTAAGACTATGATAAAAACAGGAATTTTTTTAATTCGAGGTTTGGTTGAACGATGGCTTAATGTGAAAACCTCGTATCTCATTGTACAGAAAATTTTACATGAGTGACTTTAAACTGAATTTCTGCATACTCTAACCCAAAATAGGTATATGCGAAAAATGTATGTGTAATGATCTAAACATACTCAGAATCAAATACCTATATGTAAACATAGTTTTTTTGTTTTCAGTTATAGCAGTTATAGTATGCAGAAATTAAGTTAGTTTAAAGTCTCTCCTGTAAAATTTTCTATAAAATGAGATACGAGGTTTTCACACTAAGCTATCGTGAAGTTTTGTTTCGTATCATATTGAAATTTGACACGAATAATATGGAAGCAAAGTATGCTAAATTTGCAGTCACTCGAGCGTTATGGGAACCTATTGGGTTGTGATTATTAGGTCCTAAAACCAAAAAAAGTTAATTAAAATTTTCCATTTTAGTGGGAACTTTCCACTTTTTAATTTAATTCTCCATTTCCAACAATCGTTTTTTTCCTATTATAGCGCCATCTATCCATAGCTCGAAAAAATATCTCGAATAAAAGTTGCCTATTGTTACGTAAAGAATCCAAATCTGCAATAAAAATTTGGGGCTTCCATTTAAGATTTTAAAGTAACCTCCAACCCCACCTCCGTGGGAGGTCATGTTTGATACCATTCGATAGATTTTTCAAAAACATAATGAAATTGTATTTTGCAGTTTTTCGATCTGATGTTTATTTTACGAAATATCGCGGGTTTTAATTTAAAATTTTAAATTTACCCCCAACCCTCTCAGTGGGGGTCATGTTTGGTACCATTCAATAGATTTTTGAAAAATATTGAAGACGTATTTTTTAGTTTTTCGATCTGACGTTCATTTCGCGAAATATTCGCTTTTTTGTGAAACTTTTTGATTCACGCATTTCTTTACGCCCCGCTCAAATCGTCAGATTTTTGAAATATATACTCTTTTCCATGTACTTAACTTACCTTATCTTAATCTGACAATTTCGAGTATTTTAAGGATAGATTTATTTTTCGGGCCCCCCATAACGAACTTCCCTGTGTTAAGAGCCATTATATGGCAGGGGTACATCTGCAGGGTACCAGGTTTCTCCCCATATGATAATCTGACGCGCTCAAGTAACTGCAAAAATCCCCGCTTGGGCTTTTTTATAAAAATTTTTATATAAACAAATATGAGCGTTCAAAATTTGAAACTTCATTGTTTATCTATGAAGCATAACGTAAACAATTATCGTAAAAAGTGAAATTATGTATAGTTCATATCATTAGCTACAAAAGGTAAAAGTTTCAAGTTTATACATTGTAAAAAACAAGAGAATTTAAGCATTTTCCATTAAAATCGTTTTTTTTATATAAACATAAAAAAATTCTTTTATTGACTATTCGTGTATTGTTCCCGCGAATACATCATATTTCTGCAAATTTTCATTCATTTGCATTGAAGAAAAGGCAGTCAAATTAACGTCTAAAGATTTGATGCAAACTATTGAACTAAATAAAAGCTTAAAAAAAAATAAATCGACACCAACAATATTAATTTGATGCTAAATTTAAAGTTGATTCTGTTCGGCGCTTTCACTACAGCAGGCAGTGATGTGCTCCATGCAAAGCCACGATTTGCAAAACTTACAGAAGTATGTTTTGTTTGCCGTTTTTGTAATATTTACAGTATCCTCGTTTGTTTTGAGGTGGATCATGTGGTGGTACCATATTCACTCCTGCAATTGAGGCCATCTGTCTAGCCTAGTGATTCTCAACCTGTGGGGCGCCCTTTTAGCAATGGGGGGGGGGGGCTGCGTGAAAATATAAAAAAAAACATTCACTAATTTACTAAAATCAAAGCAAAACAAAATTCTGACAAAATAAAAAATTAAATACACATGAACACTGATAAGGAGCTATACATAGTTATGAAGATCACTGAATACTAAATCAACAAGTTTAATGTAAATTAGTGACTTCCTTGGGCCTGTTTTGCAGAGCAAAGCTTATCGAAACAGGGTGTAATATTAGGAATATACGCTTTCAGTTCTTTCTCTATATTTAGCTGCGATCTAATATTTGGTCTTTAAAGCAGCCATCGCGGAAAATCCTGTTTAGCAGAGGTAGGATGGTGAAAACGGTAATAGTATATGGAACGCTCCGGTTTTCAGTGCAGAAAACTCATCATTTACCCCTGCCCAAAATTCAAAGAGGGATTTATTATTAAACCGTTTCTTGATTTCGGCATTTGCCGTGAAGTATATGAAGGTTTCTTGTTCTGCAGTAGAGAGCCCTTCGGGTGTAATTTGAAACGGATTCCTAACCCACTCATAACTATTAGGTACGTATTAATTTTATTGGTCGTCGGCAAAAAAGTATCTTTTAAAATCTTTTGTCAGCATTGCTAAATGATTTTCAATGGTTACAAAAACAACTTTCACGTGTTGTTCTTCAACCTAATAAGTTTTAAAACATTCATCCACATTTTCAAATATTTCTAGGTTTTTTTGCTTTAAATTTCTGCTCCAAAATTTCAATTTTCCACAGAAAGCGTTAACTATCATTCGTATCAAATATGTGTATTGGCCCCTTGTAACGTTTACATTTTTCTGCATGTAGAATAAAAAGCGAGTTGGAAATTATGTGAATTCACATCAAATTGTGTTATAATAAATTTCTTTCGCGCCGAGAAGGCACTTGAAGAAACTGTGTTTTTTTAAATCTTCTAACTGATAAGTCTTAAGTGTCAAAGATTTTATGGGAATATCTCTTCATTCTCTCACAGATCTTAATTTAGCGTCGTTCCCACACAACGTCTATAAATTGGGGCATACGTCTCAAACAAGCTCTGTTTTAGTTTATTAGCCGTGCAATATGCATTGTGACGTTGATTTATTGTGATCAGTATTTAGTGTCAGTAGAGTGAACTCATAATTGAATTATGGTAAGTCGAAGTAACCTTTCATTCTATTGTTCCAACGTTATTAACGAAATCCTTTTTTCTTTAAGAGTTCTATTGCATGGTCAATTTTACGACACGGTCAATTCTATCGTACCACCAACTAGTCTTCTTTGAGAGTCATTTCTACCGCCCGGCCTTATCCTTTGGAGCCAATTCAACAGTACTGCCCGTATTTGAGGGGCTAATAGTCCGTTATATGCCGTGTGCATCTAAACATTCCGTATATGTATTTGGAACATAGGAGTTTTCTATTGGTTCGTTGGAGCACGCGGTAATATTTTAACCAATAGGCGGCGAGGTTCCAAATGCATATACGGAATGTTATTCGGTCCCAAATTCATATACGGAATGTTAAATATTCGTACACCGAAAAAAATAAGTTTTTATTAGACTCTGTTAAAAGGAGATTGATTTTAAAATACTTGTTACTGTAGTATTAACTAAAAATAAAACAATTATAGTATCTGGAATGTTATTTGGTGTAAATTCATATGCGGAATGTTAAATAATCGTAGCCAAAAAAATGGGACTTTTTATTAATCAGTTAAAGGAGACTGATTTTAGAATACCTATTTTGTTAATGTATTATTAAAGAAAAATAAAACAATGATTACCTATAATGGAATGTTATTTGGTGCGAAATTCATAAATGGGATGGTATAATAGATTTGAGAGACATATTTCTTTATTTGACTAAGGTTTCGCTTTCTCAGAATTTTGAATGACTTGCACGTGTTGTTAAGTATGTTTAGATCTGTTTCAGCTATTCAATTCAATTCTGTTGAAGTTTAGGGCTGTGTGCTATCAGACGAAAATAAATGTTAACTTGGTTATAACATTTGCGGTTGTGTTTTAAATATTATTTATTCTATAAAATATTGTATATTTATATAATGGATTTGCCAAAAAGTTTTAAAATACCACATAACAATGATGTTCGCATCATGTTCTAAGCATATCCTACCAACATTCGTCGAAGTATGTATATCCTTTTTAGTATATGCGTAGTACAAGCATAGCATGTACCATAAAAAACATTCTAAATTTCATGTTCTTCGCATGTGCTTCAAAGAATATTCTTGCACCGAATATACTGAGCACATTAGTGTACGTAGTATCTCGGAATGTTCGTAAAAGTTTATTCTTAGAATATACCTTAATCGAATATTCTTAGTATATGCGTAAGTATACGCAAAAGTATATGCTTAACACATACTTGTATATACTTTTAAAATATCTTAAAAAGAATATACTGTATGTACCTATAGGAAGAAGAATAATGTTAGCCTATAGATTATTAACTTCGCGTTAAGAATAATTAATAAAATTTAGGTATTTTGGTAAGTACTACTGAACTATCTAATTCATTTTTTTTAAACCGTTTTAATTGTATGGTAAAAAAATTTAAAACTTAATTCTATTAAAGAAAAATGAGAAATTCTCGTTTCATTTTTAATTGAAATGAATATAATACCATTTTGATTTGAGTTTATGCCATAAGTATTTTTACCTATAATTTTCGGGAATCCGGAAACGGCTATTCATTGTCATTCTGACCCCTTGCATTGCATATTTTATACCTGCACAAGGGAAGGGGGTAGGTAACAAAAGGGCAAAATATGAAAATAGTTTCCAGAGTACAGTTAGGCATTTATGTTTACGCTGTTAGGACGAAGCGAAGACGAAGTATTTCTAGCTACAAGGACTAAAACATTTTTAAGAACATAAAAAGAAGCTTGAAAATAATAAATTCATATTGGTACTTCAATATTTCCTAAATACCTAGTAAGTAAAAGTATGTATAATGTATATAGATATCTAGACATTTTAGTAATTTAAATACATATTATATATATTTGGCTATTATATAATTATATAAGCAGTATTTTTATTTTGATGTGCACATAATAACTAAATATATTACTTATATTTTATATATAGGCTACTTACCCATACAATATTTATTATACATAGGTACCTATATAACATAACTAAAGTTTATATATTTTATACTTACTTTTTACGTAATATTGTAGAATGTAATAACTACATTCTCATATGCAATTAGAATATGTAAATAATATTAGTAGAACCTAGGATGAGATTGGGTGATGTTGAAAACATACTTCTGAGAAATATAGCACATCCTTGGAATATTCTTCCCATATACTAAAAATATGTGCGATAGTACATTCAAATACATAGAAGGTACATAGCACTTCCTTGGAATATTCTTCCCATATTCTAAAAATATGTGCGATAGTACATTCTAAGTATATAACTAGAAGGTATATAACACTTCCTTGGAATATTCTTCCCATATACTAAAAATATGTGCGATAGTACATTCTAAGTATATAAATAGAAGGTTTATAGCACCTCCTTAGAATCTTCTAAAAAGTATGTTCTTGGTATATACTGAAAAGAAGTGCAGTAGTACATTCTAAGTATTTATATACATAGAACGTTTAAGTACTGTAATGTAGTATATACTCAGTATATGCTCTGCACATTCGCAATGGTAATTACGCATATTCTAAGTATACACTTTTTCTGAAAAGTATGTTCTATGAATCTACTAAGAACATGAAATTGTTATGTAGGTAATATATTGTAATCAATGAAAATAAGTACTGAGTCGACATTAGAAATGAAGAAAACATGAATAAATGAATACAAAAGTGTATTCGCTTCATAATGACCATCATTAAATGCTCGTTGCATAATATACTATTAAAAACCAGTCTCATTTTAACTGGCTTTAATAAAAATCGTCTTTTTGTTCTACGAATATTTAACACATACCGTATATGAATTTCGCACCAAATTGACCAAATAACATTCGAAATACTATAATTGTTTTATTTTTATTTAATAATACAGTAACAAGTATTTTAAAATCAATCTCCTTGTACAATAAATATATTATACACGGCTCACTAAAATAATTAGTTACGCCCCTGTACTACTGATTACTTAAAATTCAAGTAGTATTTATGTAGACCTTTCTCGAAACTCCAGGTTATTGTTGAGACTCGCATTTCAACCCCTCGCCGGAGCAGATCGTCAAAAGCTTCCTAACGAGAATCATCTCTAATCTATCGACGCTCCCGCTATTCGTAAAAAGGCCGCATTCTACCGGCTTTTTTGCTATTCGTTTTATACCGCTTAGATAACTCAATTTGCTCAGTATTATCGACGATGATTTATTTAGCGTATTAGTGAGTGCCTTACAAATGAACCAAATGGATTATGGAATTCAATCAGAGCTCTGATGTGACGTCATCAAGGAATAAAACTGTGAGTACTCGACATATATGTGAACATAACTTATTAGTCGTGATACTGTATGCATTTTGAACCATATACCTCTCATAGCAAATATTCTTTGTGCCATTTATGCAGATAATACTTTAAATTACATTTGAAAAATCGTTATCTACTCTTAACCAGCTTACCTATGGAAATATACTCTATAACCGTACAATAAGTACAGGTTATCATTGTTGAGGATACTTTACGTATTGCCTTAACATTTCTGATCCATCGAGCCGTATTATTAATTATTTATTAATTAAATCCTCAAGGTCCTTCAAATTTGCATATTTTGATAATCTCTATTCTGAGAATAACGGTTTTTCATTTATAGTGTCTTTCTGTTGCATTTGGAAATTTCCAAGTCACGCCGCCCCGGCACAAAAATAAAATATTCCTCTCTTTCTGCACTCAAATTCTCAGTATTTATCCCAGCACGTCTCTACAATAGCTAGTAGGTTGTTAAGCCCGGTCTACACGTGCAATTTCAGAAACTACTTGCTTTGTTCAAATAAAGGAGTCGTTTTATTTGTATGAAAAAATATTTGCAGGGCACATTACTTTATTTTATTTTCGTAAATATATTTTTCTGTTTATAGTATACAAAAAGTGTACTCATTTCTTGGCTGATAGTACGGGTGTTATAATTTTAACATTGTTTGTTCAACCTTTTGATTTAAATTAAATTTATAATTTTGAATCCGATTAAGCCTGGTTCACAGGTTACAAAAATTATTAAAAATAATTTTGTTTTCTTGCATAAATTGTAAGTTTTTGCTACGTTTAGCTTCGCTTAAGCTCATTTTACACTTCTAGAAAACTATCGAAAATAAATAATTGTTTTTTCTTTCAATTTAATTAATTTAAATACTTGTTAAGGGTGTCTCACACTTGCTGAAAAATACCCATTTTGGAAAATTGCATATATTTTGAAATTTTATAGTTTTGCATTTCATATACTAATCTGCACTCATACAGGGTGATACTATTAAGCCAATCTCACACTATTAAACGTGTAATATATAATATATTGTACATATTCTCTCATTTTCGCATCGATTTATAGGTTTAGATATTTGCAAATAATTTATCTAATCTCCCATTCTCGCAACATGGCTGACCGATCAAAATATAACCGACAGAGGCTCACCGCAAAACTTGATATAACCAAGTTGGCTGATTCGGTTCCCACAACTCTTAATTCTCTAAACAAATATAAAATTCGTGAAATAATTTCACAACTCAAACATTTTTACGGACTTTTCCGCGATGCTCAAAATGTGCTGGAGACGATCCCCGAGGAACCTACCCCCTCTACTGATTCCTCTGTGGTTTTTGATAAATATTTGGATACAATTTCTCTATTGGAAGAAAGATTAGAGGTCATTGAAAGTTCTAATGTGACTGCTACCCCCTCCCTCCAATTTGACCCTAATTCTTCTCTAACCTCACAGTCTATGGCTAGGCAACGAACAGTAAACCTCCCTCGTATTCAGTTAAAACCATTTAGTGGCTTAGTTACTGAATACAATTCATTCATTGAGACCTTTGATACAATACTACGATCTGATACTACATTAAGTGATCTGGAAAAACTCATTTACCTCAAAAGTTTTCTAACTTCCGAGCCTTTGACGCTTCTCGAGCATATCCCACTCACAGGTGACAATTACAAAATAGCCCGGGATAACCTGACACAAAGGTACGCCAACTCTAAATCGCTTATCAAAACTCTCATCTCTCAAATTCTTGATGCGCCTCCTATTTCTGGAAACGCAAATCACTCACAATTAAGACATTTTCATACGGTCATGTCAAATAATTTCAAGGCCCTATTGAACTTGAATAGGCCCCCTTCAGATCTCTTGCATTTGCTTCTCATACATATCGCTACTCAGAAGCTCGACGCACCTACCATTAGGGCTCTTGAGTTCCAATCCGGTGGTAGCCAAGCTACCCCTGATTTTGTCCATTTTCTAGGGGAAATCGAGACACGCGTTGTTTATCTTGAGAATATTCACTCTCAATCAAAACCAAAATCGACTACTACTTCCAGACACTCTTTACACCTAGCCTCAGACACTTCTACCAGTAACCTTTCGCCTCGCTTAGGTCCTAAGAAATGTTCCTATTGCAACGACTCTCACTCGATCTACTCTTGTCCTCAGTTCAAGCAGTTGAATTCTAAAGAACGTTTTAGTTTTGTCAAACAAAATAAATTTTGTATTAATTGTCTTGGGTCTCACATGCTCGATCAGTGTAAATCCAAATTCTCTTGCATAGTTTGTAAATCTCGTCATCACACGTTGCTCCATTTCGACAAAACGGGTCATAGTAACCCTTCCGCGGCTGTTGGCCAACACAACTCAAATAATCATAATAAAACCGCTATCTCAAATAACTCCCATATACAGGGTAATTCACAACAGGGGCTCTCACATGTTAGAGCTCCTGAAACGGAAGTTAATCTTCAAAATTCGACTCCACATTCAATGGCTCTATCTGCAGCCTCGCTTGATAATCATTTGGTGTTATTAAGCACACTCCAGGTCTATCTTGTCGCTCCTAGCGGCAAAAGGGTCTTCGCAAAGGCACTTTTAGACTCGGCCTCACAGGTTTCATTTATTAGTGCTGACCTCATAAAGGAACTGTCACTCACCACTAGAGATGGAAAAATACGGATCAACGGAATTAACTCCACCTCATCCTCGTCTCAATCTATTGTAGATACAAAAATTTTCGCTGTCGCTAACGACGTTCCTTTTGACATCTCGTGCTCTGTACTCCCAAAGATAACAAATCCGCTTCCTCAAATTTCTATTTCGGCGAGCAAACTAAACATACCCTCAGAGATACCATTAGGTGATCCGATGTTCCATGTAACATCCCCAATTGGTATCCTGCTCGGTGCAGACCTGTATAACGATATCATTCAACCTGAAATAATTCGTTTGGGAAAAGGTCTTCCCGTTCTTCAACGCACTCTACTCGGGTACACGATATCAGGGTCAGTTCCAGACTTTGCTCTCAAGTCGAAAAATACTAAAAAGGCTTTGGAATTTTATTCAAACTCTCTCGTTACTTGTTGTTCTCATAACACTCCTTCCGACGTAAATGAGCCGGTAGTGTCCAACGAGGAACTATCCGATCATTTACAAAAATTCTGGGAGCTGGAAGAAGCCGCTCCTCAGAGCACCGATCTCATTAATGATCACCCCGCTGAAATTAATTTTGTAAAACATGTTAATGTTCTCCCCAATGGACGATATGAGTCCACACTCAATCTCAAACTCCCTATCGAAGATATAGACATGGGAAATTCGTTTCTCTCGGCAAAAAGACGTTTTCTAAGTCTCGAGAAACGTTTTCAACTCAACCCTGATTTATTGGAAAAGTATCAGGATATTATATCGGAATATCTCAATAACGGACAAATAATTCAAGTGCCGTTAAAAATGCTAAATGACTCAGGTAAACCTAATTACTTTCTCCCTCACTTTCCCGTTTTCAAATCCAAC
The DNA here is from genome assembly GCF_917563875.1 of Diabrotica virgifera virgifera. Lineage (NCBI taxonomy): Eukaryota > Metazoa > Arthropoda > Insecta > Coleoptera > Chrysomelidae > Diabrotica > Diabrotica virgifera. The sequence goes on along the minus strand of NC_065448.1, from coordinate 104,692,954 downwards.
TCTACTACTTCCACTCGTATAGTTTTCGATCCAAACAATAAATCGTCTACGGGAATCTCCCTCAGTGACGTCATAGACAAAGGTTATGTCGTCCAACATGAACTTTTTGACATTCTCGCTAAGTTTCGTCAGTTTAAATTCGCAATAGTAGGCGACATCAAGGCTATGTTCCTACAAATCGCCATTTGTCCCACTGAAACATTTCTGTTAAATTTTCTCTTTAGGGACAATGTTCAGCAGCCTTTACGGTGCTATCAATTTCAAAGATTACCCTTCGGGCTCCCAAGTAGCCCATTTATCGCTCAAAGAGTTATCAAGAACATCGCTGACCCCGCTTCCAGAGGGATAAATGTCTTTGATAATCCCCAGACCACCGAAGGCTGGTTATGCGGACCTAGCTTTATTAGAGACAATCCCATCGATTTTTCTCTTCATCAAATTCCTCATCTTGAGGATGATCTTCCTGAATTAAGGAAGTCAGTTTTCTCAAACATAGCAACAAATCACGAACTCAACGACACCTTTGAAAATCTATTCGCTAAATCTTCTTCTTTTCGTAAAATTCAAAGAATTGTCGCTTATCTTTTTAGATTCATCAGTAATATTAAAAAGAAAATAAATAACTCCCCACGAGATACGGATATATTGACGCCACCCGAAATGGAGATCGCTGATCACGCGATCATCAGGTATATCCAAAGTATCTACTTTAAAAAAGAGATTCTTGAATTGAAAAATGCTAAACTCGTGACCAATAAAGCCATTCGTAAACTCAACCCCTTCCTACAACATAATGATGGGCTGATTCGTGTGGGAGGACGTCTCCGACACGCCCCCATATCGTATAATCAAAAACACCCCATTCTACTTCCTTCTAAATGTCGAGTTGTAGAACTAATGTTGACTCAAGCTCATCATAAGTTATTACATTCAGGCGCGCAAACAGTACTTTCGTATGTCAAAATGAAGTACTGGCCAATTGACGGATTAAGACAGATTAAACGCTTAATTCGTAAGTGTGTAAACTGTTTCCGATTCATGACACCCAATTCTGTTCAACACATGGCAGATATGCATCCCGATCGTGTACTCCCCACTAGACCCTTCCAAGTCGTCTCAGTGGACTATGGGGGGTTCTTCTTAATTAAGTCCTCACATTTGAGGAAGGCACCGCTTTACAAAGCATACGTAGCCTATTTCATTTGCATGAGCACTAAATGTGTTCATATCGAACTCGTCACAGGATTAAGCGCAGAAGCCTATATTCTTACTCTGAAAAGGTTTATTGCCAGAAGATCCACGCCCAGTATTATTTGGAGCGACAATGCCACAAATTTCCATGGGGCAAAAAATGAAATGCGCGAATTCTATGATTTTTTCTTAAATCAAAATAATTCGGAACAGATTAAGGAATTCTGTACTCAAAACTCCATAACTTTCAAGATGGGTGTTCCCCGCAACCCCCATCAATTCGGCCTCCATGAGGTAGGAATAAAGAGTGTGAAGTATCACATCTATCGAATTATAGGAAATTCCCACTTCACGTTTGATGTGTTTAACACAGTATTATGCCAAATCGAGGCTATTCTAAATTCGAGACCCATCACTAGGATGTCGTCTGACGCCAATGACTTCGCTTTCCTATCTCCAGCTCACTTCTTAGTTCAAAGAAGTTTAACCGCGCCCCCTGAACCAAGTGTTTCAGAGATACCTGAAAATAGGTTGAATCTTTTTCAGCGTGTTAGTAAAATTCAACAGCAATTTTGGAAATTGTGGAAAAAAGACTATCTTTGCCTCCTGCAGCAAAGAAATAAATGGACCGACCCTACTGACCCTGTCAAGATCGGGGATTTGGTTCTGTTGAAGGAGGATGGTACTCCTCCACTCTTATGGCCAACTGCCAGGGTAATAGATGTATTGCCTGGTAAGGATGGTCTAGTTCGTACTGTCAAGATTCACACTACTCACGGTGATTTTCTTCGTGGTATTACGAAAATCGCTGTGATTCCCCTGGAAGATTAAAATGTATCCCTAGGGGGAAAACTTATCGTTTTCCTCCATTTTATCGTTGTTACCCCTTGTGTATATAAACTCTAATTTCTTCAAACATTTCTTATCGTTGTGCACATCTTTGCCAATCCCCTCTCTTCAAGGTGATATAGGCCATCTCTCTCGCCTGTCGCCCACGGCAATATGTACAATAAATATATTATACACGGCTCACTAAAATAATTAGTTACGCCCCTGTACTACTGATTACTTAAAATTCAAGTAGTATTTATGTAGACCTTTCTGGAAACTCCAGGTTATTGTTGAGACTCGCATTTCAACGCCTCGCCGGAGCAGATCGTCAAAAGCTTCCTAACGAGAATCATCTCTAATCTATCGACGCTCCCGCTATTCGTAAAAAGGCCGCATTCTACCGGCTTTTTTGCTATTCGTTTTATACCGCTTAGATAACTCAATTTGCTCAGTATTATCGACGATGATTTATTTAGCGTATTAGTGAGTGCCTTACAAATGAACCAAATGGATTATGGAATTCAATCAGAGCTCTGATGTGACGTCATCAAGGAATAAAACTGTGAGTACTCTACATATATGTGAACATAACTTATTAGTCGTGATACTGTATGCATTTTGAACCATATATCTCTCATAGCAAATATTCTTTGTGCCATTTATGCAGATAATACTTTAAATTACATTTGAAAAATCGTTATCTACTCTTAACCAGCTTACCTATGGAAATATACTCTATATATATATATATATATATAATCTAAACCTTTCTACCTAACGGTGTAAGGTGTTTAAAAATACATTTCATACATCTACATCATATACATATCGTCTCCAATCTTGCTTATTCTTGGCCCTTCGTTTCGCTTCAGTCCACGTTGTATTTTTCGTCCTCAGAATTTCTACCACTTCATCGTTCCAGGTTTTCTTTGGTCTCCCTCTTCCTCTCTTGTTTCGTACTTTTGCCTCCCATATGCGTTTTACCTGTCTATCATCGTTCATTCTACACAAATGTCCAAACCATTTAAGTTTATTCCTATCTAATATTTGTGTTATTGGTTCGACTTGTAGTTCTTCTCGCACACTGCTGTTTCTTATTCTATCACGTCTTGTAATTCCTTTTACTTTTCTTAGGTACTTCATGTCCATGGAGTTTATTCTGCTTTTCGATGATGGTGTTAGCACCCAGCTCTCACTACCATAGGTAAGGATTGGCCTGAAGATTGTTTTATATACCATCATCTTTGTCCTGCTGCTTACTTCTCTCTTTCCAATGAATGTTCTGTTTAAGCTGTGGTACATTCTGGACGCCATGGTTATCCTTTCGTTGACTTCTTCTTCTGATCTTCCTCCATTCTCTATTTTCACACCCAAGTATTTATATGTTGTTACTTGTTCTAGTTTCTTGTTATTTATCTCTATATTTACTTGTTTATCTTCATTCCCCATGACCATTATCTTTGTTTTCTCCATGTTTATTTTCATATTTCTCTCTTCCAGCTCCTCTTTCCACATTATTAGGTTCCTTTTGAGGTCATCTTCGCTGTGTGCTAGTAACATCAGGTCGTCTGCAAATGCACATACTGAAATTCCTATAGGTTCTAGTCTGTGGTAACCAATGTGTAATTTGCGTGTCTTTGCTTCCATTACTTTTATGATGTCATCCATGAGTACGATGAATAGTGTGGGGCTCAGTACTCCTCCCTGCTTCAGTCCATCATTTATCTCAAAAGTTTCACAATGGGTATTATCTTTCCTGATGTAGCATTTGTTACGTTTATATAAGCTTTGTATAGCCTGCCTCAGTTTGGGTTCAATATTTCTTCGTTCGAGACTTTCCCATACTTTGTATTGTGAAACTTTATCGAATGCTTTTTCTAAATCTATAAATGCTGCATATACTTCATTTTTAGTAGTTCTCGTTTTTTCTGTTACTTGTTTGATCGTAAAGATGTGGTCTTGGGTACTCCGGCCTTTCCTGAACCCACTTTGTGGTTCTGCTAGGTTGTGTTCAACTATTGAACTAAGTTTTTTGTTTAAAATATATTCGTACGATTTTGACACCACACTTAACAACGTAATACCTCTGTAGTTGCCGCAATTTCTTGTGTCCCCTTTCTTAAAAATGGGCAATATAATTCCTGTTTTCCAATCTTCTGGTACAGTACCCAAGTGCCATGCTTTGTTGAGAATTTCTGTTAACATCTCTACCCCTGACACCCCTAGATTTTTCAGCATCTCTGGTGTGATCTTATCATGGCCTGCTGATTTTCCTACTTTTAGATGCGAGATGGCTTCCAGTACTTCATTCTTATCGATATTTTCGTCTTCGTCGTCGTGTTCTACGTTGGGGGTGGTCGTTTGTTCAGGTGACTCATTACTGGTGGTTGTTCCATTTAGTAGATCTTGGAAATGCTCCTTCCATCTTTTCATAATTTCGTCTTCATCTGTCAGTAGTACATTATCTTTTGATTTGATTTGTCTTATGTTTGGTTGTTTGTCCTTTCGTAGGTTCTTCAAAACTCTGTAGAGTAACTTCTGATTTCCTTGGCTATTTTCTTCTAATTTTGTTCCAAATTCTTCCCAGGATCTCTGTTTGGCTCGGGTTACTAGTTCTTTGACATTAGTACGTTGTTCTTTATATAGCGTGTAATTATTGTCTGTTCTGTCTCCGAGGTATTGTTTCCATAAACTTATCTTTCTTTTCACTTGATCTTTAATTTCTTCGTTCCACCACCTTGTCTGTTTTATATTTTTATTTACTACTATTGTACCACATGTTTGTTTTGCTGCCTTTAGGATGGTATCCTTAAATTCTAGCCAGAGTTCTTCTAGATTCAGACTTCGCCATATTTGTCTTCTGTTTTCGATGTGTGTTTCTGTAGTGTTTTTATATTGTTCAGCAATCTTTTTGTCTTGTAACTTATAGGATCTAATTGATTCGTTCCTATTCTTGTTCTGGCTTGTCATTTTTGTTATTTCTTGATGGTTATTATCCTCAAGTTTCCACTTAGCTACTAATAAGTAGTGGTCACTGTAGATTTCTGCGCCTCTATTAACTTTCACGTCAGTTATTTCTTTTCGGTTTTGTCTGTTGATTAGTACATAATCTATTATTGATCTTTCATTTCTGCTTCTAACTTCTCTGGTATATTTGTGTATATCTTTGTGCATGTAAAACGTATTCGTTACTATCAAGTTGTTCTCCATGCAAAAATTGATCAATCTATTTCCATTGTTGTTTCTGGTCTCCTCTCCATGCATTCCAATTACATCTATTGTGTCATTTCCTTTTCCTACTCTACTGTTAAAATCTCCCATGATGATTAGTCTGCCATTTACTTTTTCCACTATATCTGTCAGCTCCTCCCAGAAGTCATCTTTTTTACTTGCAACTTCATCTTCACCTGGTCCATATACAATTATTATTGTTGTGTTACTAGTTTGATCTATATTCATTTCAATTTTTAATATTTTCTCAGATATAAATTCCCATCTTGTCATGTGCTTTATATGTTCTTTTGCTATAATGCAACCAACCCCTGCGGCCGCTCGTATCTCTGGTTTTACTCCACTGTATAACAGTAAATGTCCCCCTTCTTGTTCTATGGTTCCCTGTCCTTTCTTTTTTAATTCTGTTACTGCTAGGATGTCTAGTTTGTAACTTTCAAATTCCTGTATGAGTTCTCGTTCTTTATCGTTGATACTTCTGATGTTCCACGTTGCTATTTTCAGTATTTTCATTTTTGTGTTGCTCGTTGTTGTGTCTGTTAAGATCATATCCTTATTCATTTCCTTTTTCGTTGCCATTTGTCGGTCCATTTCTTCGTCTATTATCATCAGTTTTTTGACCCAAATTTTTGTTTGTCCGTAGATGAGTGTTTTTCTAATCTATTTTCATTTTCAATCCAATCGAATTGTATGTTATCAACCCATAATTTTTTATATCCAATTCTCACTCTTTTTCCTTTATCTCTTTCCTCTGATGCCCTCCTTTTTATTATAGATTGCGTTTCTAGTTCTTTTTTAGTGAGGTCGTGGTCAATATATATTCTCTTATGTGGATGGTTCTTCAGTTTCTTTTTGGCTTCCATTACTCTCAGTTTGTCTCCGAATGATTCTAATTCTATGATGCATTTGTTTTTCCCTATGCTATATACTTCTTTCAGGTCCACTTGCAGTTCTAGCAAATCTGTCATGATACTTTTGGCTTGTTCCTTTAGACGTTTATTACCGACGTTGTCTGTCTCTATACCAGTAATGACAATGTTTTTTCTCTTTTTGTCTCTTTCGTTCTTTTCTACTTTTGTTGCGAGCAGTTCTATGTCTTTTTTCATTCTGAAATTTTCTTCAGTTAAAACTCTGTTCATATCAATTAGTTCTGTTATCTGTTTAGAATTTTCCTGCTTTATTTCCCGAATTTCGGTTATGAGGTTTTCCAACATTTTCATCATTTTATTCAGTTTTTGTTCGCTGTCGTCTACCATATTTAATTGTACACGATGTTTTATTCAATAATTTACTATTGCTGAATTGTGTGTTGCCTATGCTATCAGCGTTTATGTGTTGCCTACTCTATGGGCGTAATAGATGCAAATATGTAATATGTTCTGTGGTTACGTTTGTTTGTGCTGTGTACGTCAGGCGTAAGACACTTGACACACTTCAACCGTGCGGATGTCAGAATATCTATTCCGGCGTACTTTCAAGGTTATATCTATTTTTACTAATGATTACTGATTTTGACTTACTATCTTGTTTTAGCTTCTGATTTCACTCACATTCACTGCTTATTGTTCCAGTTTACCAATGGTCACAATTTCGCAATTTTCTGCTCGTAAGTTTTCGTTGTTTCGAAATTTTCTTACGGAGCGTATTTATCACGTGTTTACTATCACCAGTGGCGTACAAAAATTCCCTATAACTCTCTAAAATATACTCTATAACCGTACAATAAGTACAGGTTATCATTGTTGAGGATACTTTACGTATTGCCTTAACACTCCTTTTAAAAGACTCTAAAAAAACTTATCTTTTTCGGTGTATGAATATTTAACATTCCGTATATGAATTTGGGACCGAATAATATTCCGTATGCATTTGGAACCTCGCCGCCTATTGGTTAAAATATTACCGCGTGCTGCAACGAACCAATAGAAAACTCCTAGGTTCCAAATACATATACGGAATGTTTAGATGCGTAAATTTACCGTGTTCTGCCCTTTTCGCAGGCCAGATGGAGCTTGACAGATGTCTTACTTTGCCTAGTAAGTTATAGCTATTTGTATAACAAGGGAGGAAAGTGCTACTTTTCCTCCCGAGAATGAAGTTTACTGCCCGACGCGTAGCGGAGGGCAGTAATCATTCAAGGGAGGAAAAGGCAATTTACTCCCATGTTATACATATGGTTTTTCCACCTTCCTCAAATAACAAGTCATTTTTTCATTCTTACTTAATTTATTTATGTAACTAACCAACAAAATTTATTAGAACTAAAACTAACAAGTAGGTACAATATAACTGTCAACTGTCAAATATAAGTCAAATTAATAATGTAAACATTGTTAAATCAAAATAACAATTTACTGTTTTTTACCATTCTGCAAAATACAGGGTGTTTTATAAATAAACGTTAAAATGTATAGAAACTTACATAATAGAAAATAAATATTGTACAGGGCGTCAATAAGTTATATTTCATGAAAGAAATACCATGACGTCACTTTTACTTTTCCTCCCTAGGGAGGAAAAATATTTTCCTCCCTAGGGAGGAAAAGTACAACTTTGTTCCCTAAAATCAGGTCCGGAAAAGTATACTTTCGGTAGAGGTAGGTAGGTGGAAAAATTATTATCTGCTTACTGTGAAGAAGCAATAATATGCCATTTTTGTCGCGTGCGGTCTAGATAAGACACCTTTTTTGTGTTTATTTAACTGAAAAAGTGCATTGACATCCTAAAAAGGTCATCATCTTAATATAGTTAATTTGATGTCAATATTGAGTAAATTTTATTTTAAAATGGGTGACCAATTAAACTATAGACATTTTATGGGTGACTATTTAAACTATAGACATTTTGATTATATAATTTTTTTGAGTAATTACTATAATATTTAGTATTATAGAACAAAAAAGCTTTTTTTATTGTCAAATAGATGACGGAATATGAGTGACAATTATATATTTTTAAGTTTTTTGAGTAATTATTCTGTTTTTCAGTTTAGTAATTAGAGTCATTAGAAATTATAGTCATCTATTTTACGTTGTTGATTATCGGTCTGTGTTTGTGTTTACCAAATAATATTAAGTTAATGTATTTGAAGTTTCCTTTTTTTGGTCAACAATTTTATAGTTATTTCTTTCTGTGTAGATCCTGTAAATATGCATTAGTATTACCTTATTGAGAACACCTTATTGAGTAGTTTAATAAAAGTTACATTGAAACTTACGATGTCGTATTTTATTTGATTTTATTATTTACAGCTCAAGATTAGAACACTGATGTCTTGTCGTAGCATTGTTGCTAATTTTTTATTGTTGTGTTATGTTTCGTTAACTATTGTTCCTTTGAGTATTTGTTGGTCAAAATACCAGGCTCCAAATATTTTCGTTTGTGTATTCAGTATTTACGTTTTCTAGAGTCTATGAGTCAAACCATCAGTAAATGTTATCTATTTATCTTTTGTCTATTGTCGTTTCATTAGCTCTCTTCGCATATCATTCTTTATTCATTTACCACCTTTCATTGTAACAGAAGCTCAACCCAAAGAACCATGCCCACCTCTCTTCCGACTGAGCAACGTGGCCATTGTTTCGTCAATGTAGGCGATTGGACCTTTCCATCTTCGGTCATTCCTTATTCCATCTAAGGATAATATCGTCCTGATCCTTCTGGTTCAGCCTTCATGACCTCTTGTCATTCCGATCGTTATACCCTTAAAGTTATAAGTTCAAAATATTTAGTTTCTCGAATATGTCAACCAAGTAACTCAATTTCATCAAAAATAAACCATCGTGAAACATCTTGGCTTCCGGTCTCTTTTCTTCTTCTAGAAAAATGACGATTTCATGTCTTAATTCAAAACACACTTTAAAAATTTCCCACGTAATAACCGTCTTGCCTCATAATAAAATAATAATGCTAAATGTACCGCATCCATGTCTTTGTAAAGTACAGAAAAGATTCTAGTTTTCAAAGGTCTCTTTTTTATGTTTTTAATTAACTATTGTTACAACTGTAGTTAGCACAATATTCAAGCCAGAGCTTCTCTGTGGATCATATAGTGTGTCCATATACACATTGGGGACTTTTGTTTCACAAGCGGGTGTAGACTTACCAGACATTGCACGAGCACCATCGACGCATATTCAGACACAATTCTTCCACTCTATTTTTGCTTCAGTTATATAATCATTTAAGACAGCAAATAATGCATGCAATGAAATATTACTGATTAAAACCTGGAGGTGGATCCCAAAAAGGAGAAGAAAAAAAGAAAGACCAAAAAAGTCTGGGGAAAAAGGGATCAATATAGCCATGAACAGAAGAAATCGTCGGTATTCTACGAAAACCAGGTAAATGTCGAAATACCGAAATCGAGAAAAACGTTTTTAAAGTTTAGTGCTTTATTTTGAATTAAGCGGACCAGTTGTGTTTGATATTCGATATGCTAGTGAAAGATGTATATATCAGAAATAATATTCTCTCATTAGTTTGAGCAAGTTAAGAGACCTAGCTGATTAAACCTAAATTTAAGCTCGAGGTGCGATCACTTACCTGGTTTTACTTGTAAATCAAAATAAATCACACTGTATTAAAGACACTTATCACCTTTTTACTGAATATGGTAGATATACAGCTGTAGAAATATATTGTTGTCCGGCAAATATATTGTTAAGATATGTAAAATTTGAATTAATATGGTTTTGATTTTAATATTTTAGAAAAGTTAAAACATATAATAAAAATATACCAAAATTCATTTCGAAGAAATGAAAGTCAATTATCTTTGGATGGCCGTAGGTAAACAAAATTTAAATAGGGATTAAGTATTTTCTTTGTACAGTTAGTATGATAAGGAAGTGGTTATGTGTTTGGACAATGAGATCGGGTTAGGGAACAATTGTATTTAGAAATTTAAATGAATGTAATCTCCTTAAAAACCGATTGGCATGTAATTAGTTTTAGGAAATTTCTAATGGTAGGAAAAGTTGGTGTTGAATCTGACATTGACAATTTTGAATTTAATTCTTTGGAATCGTTGTCAGTGGACTTTCATAATTTTTTTCATAATTTAATTTTACGGTAGAATAATTTTTTCAACGTTACTGTTTAGTGCTGGCCTTTAAACGAATGTGATTCTAGACGATAGTTGTTAAATGATCGTCAAGTCGAATAGTGGTGATCTCTGAGAGTCTCCTGAAGTAGTAAGGCAGATAAATGAATAGCTGTGAGTTTGTTGAAATAAGTGTCCTGACGGAGGCTCATCACGTAAAGCATTGTAAGTTATATTGTTCTACTTATATTCCAAGAGTCACCGTTGCATGCCGGAACGAGAAATAGATTCAGTTTATTGAGAGGAGAAAAGGCTAGCATTGTTTTTTGAAAGATACGTGCATCTGTAGGGGGTCATTGATGACAATAGGCTTGCAATAGTTTGTTGCGAGATTGCTGACTACATAGGGGGCTGCTAAGAGTAAATTGTAGGCGACCAGAGACAAGAATTTGGACAACTCATCATCCGAGAGACAGTTTTATTTTTTTTTTGTAGAATTATTCATAACGCAAATTTAAATAAGTACTTTAGATAGTGGTAGGAGTATTTCAATAATCAGAATAGGAGATATTATTTTTAGAGGATATTTTGAGGGTGAATTTATTTCAATAGATGTTTTTATACCATATATGTGTTTTATTCCGTTAGTCTTTGACCTTATTTATCATATGTAAAGCAAAGGAGATATTGAAGCACGAGAATATAAAACCCTGAGATTAGAGCATTAAATAGTGTGATTAAATCATAAGTGCATCATTAAAATTAAATTTAATTAATTAATTAATTATCTAATCAATTGCTTTGAGCACACCGATCTTTGAATATCACATTAACTGGAGCCCAGAACGTGGTGGCTTAAAAAATATCGCAGCTTTGCATTTGATGGTAGGGAAAGAGATAAGGAATAACTACAGGTGATCCAGAGATAATTTGACAATTTTTCCAGGTGTAAAAATATTTTTGATTTATGGATTGATCGTAGGTAGTTGATATTTACTGCTATTGAATTATTTAATATTTTTACCAATCGTACATTTGATATTTATTTTGAAATTTACTGATTGCATATTTGATATTTGTGGCGAAAATTTATTAAATTTGGGGAGAAATATTTGTCGTGTTCTGCAACTTATAGAGTGTTGTAAAATTTCACATTTTGGCGGGGACAAAGAAAACAGTAACAAAAAGAAACAACATGTCGACCACAAGGAGGCAAAGCAAAATGCAAGAAAGCAGAGAGAATAACAGAGAAGAGGAAAAAATTGTTGAAGAAGGATTGGGTAATGAAGGAGATACAACGATTATGGAGAGAAAAGAACAGGAATTAACAGGAATAGAGAAACTATTGCAACTGATGCAACTCCAATCACAACAAATGGATAGAAATCAACAGGAAACAAAAAGGACAATGCAAGAAAATCAACAGGAATCAAAACGAGCCATGGAAGAAACACAACAAAAAATAGAGAAAAATCAACAGGAAGCAAAACGAGCCATGGAAATAACACAACAAAAAATGGAAGAAACACAAAGAGAAATATCACAGAGAAATGCGAAACAGAAGACAACATGAACAATATAATGGACCGGCAAGAAGGTATCAATCAAATTATGACCAGAGAAACCGACATGCCCAATCAACAAACGAAGATAGGCCGAGAGAATACCAAAATTACAATAGACAACAAAATTATGATAACAGGAATCACGCAAAAAATAGAACATATGAAAATCACAACAGAAACAGAGATGCACAAAATCCTCCGACTAGGAATACGAACGAACAAAGGGACGGTAAAAACAATCAGAATTTCCAACGACAAAATAGAAGGGAGATGAATCATGTAACAATAGAAAACGAGGAAGAAGATGTATGCAATGAATCCAGACAGGATTTTCAATAAAGCATCCACTGAACAAACATAAACAACTCTCCGGTATATTTTGTCATCCGAGAGAGTTTATACAGTTGGCGGGAAATGAAAGACAAAGTTCTAATTCAAATTTAATATTCTTAGATGCATTTATAAAACATAAAGCGATTAAAATTTTGATTGATTCTGGATCGGAGATATCGTTAATCAATAAGAAACTAGTAAAAGAATTAAATTTGGACAGATTTGTGTATAAAATTCCTAGGGTTGCTTTAGTGGGTGCAAACAACAAAAAATTGACGACAGTAAATGAAGGTTTGGGAGTGCGGATCAGAGTGGGAGACAAATACTATATTATGCAATGTGTGGTGATCGAAGATTTAAACCATGATATGATAGCGGGAATTGATGAATTGAGTGAAAAACATATCACCATAAATTTTTCGGAGAATAAACTGGAAATCAGAGCAGAACCAGACAACATAGAAGAAGAAATGGAAATAGATAGGAAAATAATTGTTGAAAAGATAAATGAACAGGAAAAACATAAAGAAATCAATATGACTGTAGAGGAAAAACAGAAAGTACAAGAAAAAAATCAACCAGAAAAAAAAAGAAGGAAGAAAAAGAAGAAGAGTTCAAAAAGAAAGAAGGAAAACAAGGTGGATACAAGAGAAAGACAGGAAATCGAAGGTACGGAAGAATTGTCGGCAATCGACGATAAAACAGAAAGGAAGCAGGAAGAAAAGGAAGTTCTCATAAGAGAAATGAAAGCAGTAGAAACATGGTGCTCGGGATACCAAATGGAAATTGAAGATAAAATAAAACAGAAGAAGAAATAAAGGATGAGGACAGAGAAGAAATGGCAATAATGGACGAGAATCCAGAATTTTATGAAGAAATATTATGGACAGTGAATACATGCGAACAAAATGAGGATGAAAGAAAATTAAAATGTGGAGAAAACATGGAAAAGGAAGTAGAGAAGATTCTAGAAAATTATGGAGATTTGATTAATGAAGAAAGCCGAGTGGCTAAAAATTATGAACATTCTTTTAAAGTTAAAAACTTAGAAAATTTTAAATCCAAGACATATCCAATCCCGTATAAATACAGGCAAAGCGTCGGACAGGAAATTGAAAAAATGATCGAAGACAAGGTGATAGAAAGATGTGACTCTCCATATATCAACCCGATAGTATGCGTTAAAAAATCGAGTGGTGATTTGCGATTATGTTTAGATGCAAGAAACATTAATTCACACACAATCGCACAATACGAAGCGCCTTTGAACATCGAAGCCATATTTGGACGAATCACAGGGTCACACATTTTTTCCAAAATCGATTTGAAACATAGTTTTTGGTTAATACCTTTGGCAGAGAAATGTCGAAATTATACCGCTTTTTCGATCGACGGAGTGGTATACCGATTTAGGGTGGTACCATTTGGCCTACAGAGTGCATGCGCTGCTTTGGTTCGCGCATTGAACACAATCTTAAATAGGCATGGAGAATTTGTTGTACATTACATAGGTGATTTATTAATTTTCTCACCAGATATAACAAGCCATCTACGACATATTCACACTGTGCTAGAAGAACTGGATCAAGCGGGATTGAAATTAAATATTAAAAAGTGTCAGTTTTTCCAAAAGGAAATACTGTATTTAGGATTCAAATTAGACACAAAAGGGATTAGTCTTGCAGAAGATAGAATCGAAATTATAAATAACTACGCTAGGCCAACCAATTTAAAAACATTGAGGGGATTTTTGGGAATGGTAAACTATTTCAAAAAACTAATACCAGACATCAGCACAAAAGAAATACCGTTGATAGCATTACTTAAGAAAAATGTTAGGTGGAAATGGGGAACGGAACAAGAAATGGCTTTCAAAAATTTAAAAGGAGCTTTCTCCACAGCTGTAAGAGTACACCACCCAAGATATGATCAACCTTTCATTCTCCGGACCGATGCTTCCATAACAAAATTCGCAGGGGTGTTATCACAGATCCAAGACGATGTAGAGGTGCCAATCTGTTTTGTCTCCCGTGTAACCAAAACATATGAGAGAAAGTACAGCGTTACTGAATTAGAGTTCGCCAGTGTGTTATTTTGTGTAAATAAATTACGGTTTTACCTACTAGGGGCAAAATTCACCATTGAAACAGACCATGCAGCTTTGATACATATAATGAAAAATAGGCTGGTAAATAATAGAATTCATAGGGGCATTCTTTTACTTCAAGAGTATGATTTTGAATTTAAATATATCAAAGGAACTGACAATATCTTGGCTGATGCGTTGACGAGAGATGAACAATTCCGCAAAGAGGACCACAAAACTCTCCACGTTGGCATGAACATAATGAGAGAAGAAGCAGGCTTATTTTCTTTGGCTCAGATCAGGGAAAATTAGGAACAACTGGATGAAAGAGAAAAGCAAAGGGTCGAACAAGAGGATAACTTATATTTTAAGAGGGTCGATGGTAGAGAACTATATGTAATCAAGGAACAGATGGCAAAAGAAGTTTTAGCAAAATTACACTGTGACAACGGACACATTGGAAGCAGGAAGGTGTGGCTTATGTTCAGGGAGAACTACATTTGTCGAAAGGACTATACAATAGCCAAAGAGATGACTCGAAATTGCGAGACATGCCAAAAGTGTAAAAGTAAGAATTTCAAAAACGAAAACATCACAAAAAACGTCATAGCTCGGAAGAAACTGGATATTGTCGCCATTGATATGTTGAGCGATTTAATAACAACAACACAGAGGAATAAACACATATTAGTTATGGTGGATGTTTTTTCAAAGTATTTAAAACTGTACCCATGTAGAACCACGAAAGGAGCTGAAATACTTCGGAAGATAGACGATTTTATCGAAACAGTGGGAAGACCAGACAATATTTTGTTGGACAATGCAACATACTTTAGGAACGACCGTTTTAAAGGGGAATTAAGAGAGAGAGGCATAAATACAAAATTTGTAAGCATCCGACATCCACAGAGCAACCCATCAGAGCGTTTTATACAAGAAGTCACAAAATTTCTAAGAATTGCTGCGGAAGAACATCATCGACATTGGGACAGAAAAGTGTTTGAAATAGAGACGTATTTGAACTGTGCACCAAATACGGTTACCAAGGAGACGCCTTTATATGTAATGAAAGGAACAATGCCTACGAGACCGTGGGAAGACACCGCCCCCAGACAATACGAAGAAGTGATCGAGGTGGTTCAACGAAGATTGAGACGAAGTGGAGAGAAATATCTCCAAAGGCAAGAGAGGACCCGAAGAAGAAGGCCGGTTACATTCCAGAAAGGGGATAAAGTTTTAGTGAGGGCACTAAGGGTGTCCAATTTACAAAATGGTATTTGTGCTAAATTGATGCCGGTATTTGAAGGTCCATATAGGGTCAATACGGAAAATGGGGTAAATAGTTATGAATTAGCGCATATAGAGACAGGCAAGATACGGGGTATTTTTAACATTCACGACATTTATAAGTATCATGAGTAGAGTTTGGTAACATAATGGAATAATTTGATCCTAAAAAAACTTGTGTCATTTAAATAAATAACAGAGTTTTTCGGCAAATCAAATGGCGGGGAGTTGTTAAGATATGTAAAATTTGAATTAATATGGTTTCGATCTTAATATTTTAGAAAAGTTAAAACATATAATAAAAATATACCAAAATTCATTTCGAAGAAATGAAAGTCAATTATCTTTGGATGGCCGTAGGTAAACAAAATTTAAATAGGGATTAAGTATTTTCTTTGTACAGTTAGTATGATAAGGAAGTGGTTATGTGTTTGGACAAAGAGACCGGGTTAGGGAACAATTGTATTTAGAAATTTAAATGAATGTAATCTCCTTAAAAACCGATTGGCATGTAATTAGTTTTAGGAAATTTCTAATGGTAGGAAAAGTTGGTGTTGAATCTGACATTGACAATTTTGAATTTAATTCTTTGGAATCGTTGTCAGTGGACTTTCATAATTTTTTTCATAATTTAATTTTACGGTAGAATAATTTTTTCAACGTTACTGTTTAGTGCTGGCCTTTAAACGAATGTGATTCTAGACGATAGTTGTTAAATGATCGTCAAGTCGAATAGTGGTGATCTCTGAGAGTCTCC
This sequence comes from Diabrotica virgifera virgifera, assembly GCF_917563875.1. Classification (NCBI taxonomy): domain Eukaryota; kingdom Metazoa; phylum Arthropoda; class Insecta; order Coleoptera; family Chrysomelidae; genus Diabrotica; species Diabrotica virgifera. Next base: position 104,676,629 of record NC_065448.1, on the reverse strand, counting down.
TGAAGTAGTAAGGCAGATAAATGAATAGCTGTGAGTTTGTTGAAATAAGTGTCCTGACGGAGGCTAATCACGTAAAGCATTGTAAGTTATATTGTTCTACTTATATTCCAAGAGTCACCGTTGCATGCCGGAACGAGAAATAGATTCAGTTTATTGAGAGGAGAAAAGGCTAGCATTGCTTTTTGAAAGATACGTGCATCTGTAGGGGGTCATTGATGACAATAGGCTTGCAATAGTTTGTTGCGAGATTGCTGACTACATAGGGGGCTGCTAAGAGTAAATTGTAGGCGACCAGAGACAAGAATTTGGACAACTCATCATCCGAGAGACAGTTTTATTTTTTTTTGTAGAATTATTCATAACGCAAATTTAAATAAGTACTTTAGATAGTGGTAGGAGTATTTCAATAATCAGAATAGGAGATATTATTTTTAGAGGATATTTTGAGGGTGAATTTATTTCAATAGATGTTTTTATACCATATATGTGTTTTATTCCGTTAGTCTTTGACCTTATTTATCATATGTAAAGCAAAGGAGATATTGAAGCACGAGAATATAAAACCCTGAGATTAGAGCATTAAATAGTGTGATTAAATCATAAGTGCATCATTAAAATTAAATTTAATCAATTAATTAATTATCTAATCAATTGCTTTGAGCACACCGATCTTTGAATATCACATTAATATATGTGCGCTTAGTTGGTTTTACATGCAACAGAACTTTGATTTTTGGAAATAAGTAGCGATATATTGTTTTATTTGAAAATGAAAAGTTGGTTAGGTGTAACTTATTTGTTTATTACACAAATTATCTGCTGAATGGTAAGTCGTATCATTTATTGGGTTTTACCTGTATCTAGAGCGTAAAAAGCTGAGAATTTTGGTACACTTATCTCAATATTTTAAAATTTGTCATTTACCTGGTTTTAGCAGTATACCGACGAAATATAAAAATAGATTCATGGCAAAACAGAAAACAATGGCGTTCGAATTGCGATAAACGGCCTATGATGCTGTAAAACAGTCGCTATATATATATATATATATATATATATATATATATATATATATATATATATATATATATATATATATATATATATATTTTTATTTTACATTGACTTAAAAAATTTTGAAAATTCATTTTAATATCTATATTTCAAATTCAAAATTCAAAAAATTTAAATCTTTTGGCAGTTATTTTATAATATTCAGTCTGGGAAGAATTCATTTGATGCTTATTAACATTTTTTCTCTTATTTGTATTTATTTATGTAAGCAAGTTTAATTACCAATCTAGATTTATCTGGTAAGTTGTATTTTTACATGATCTTTGTTCCACTTTATCAGTTACTTTTTAGCTCTTGAAAATGAATGTAAACACATTCGAAAGCTTGAGTAATTAAAAAATAGTCTTCTAGTAGCCCTTTTATTGACTCCAACCCACCGAAACTCAAAATTGTTTTATATATATATATATATATATATATATATATATATATATATATATATATATATATATATAAAACAGATGAAATAGAGAATGTGGAAAAATCCCCTTACGAACAATTCACACATCCACCATTTCGGGTTGGGAAAAATTTTTTGAATAGAATCAAAGATCCAAACACCAGTTCTTAGAAATGTGTTTCGCCCTCTTCAACCTCTCTGGGCTTATCAATAAAGATGAGAGGTTGAATATCTTTAGACACATTCCAATCAAAAAACAACATTCGAGACCTAGACATAGAAGGTGCGTAAATCTACGGCAAGTCCGACAATGACAGTCTCAAGTTTTAATTCCCTAATTACTTAAAGTAAGTAAAATATATGTTTAAAAACATGAGATGTAGATCCTTGAAACACACTCAGTGATCAAAAGATCCAAGGTTAATGGTTTGACGACCACTCGTACGAAATCAAACAGATGAAATAGAGAATGTGGAAAAATCCCCTTACGAACAATTCACACATCCACCATTTCGGGTTGGGAAAAATTTTTTGAATAGAATCAAAGATCCAAACACCAGTTCTTAGAAATGTGTTTCGCCCTCTTCAACCTCTCTGGGCTTATCAATAAAGATGAGAGGTTGAATATCTTTAGACACATTCCAATCAAAAAACAACATTCGAGACCTAGACATAGAAGGTGCGTAAATCTACGGCAAGTCCGACAATGACAGTCTCAAGTTTTAATTCCCTAATTACTTAAAGTAAGTAAAATATATGTTTAAAAACATGAGATGTAGATCCTTGAAACACACTCAGTGATCAAAAGATCCAAGGTTAATGGTTTGACGACCACTCGTACGAAATCAAACAGATGAAATAGAGAATGTGGAAAAATCCCCTTACGAACAATTCACACATCCACCATTTCGGGTTGGGAAAAATTTTTTGAATAGAATCAAAGATCCAAACACCAGTTCTTAGAAATGTGTTTCGCCCTCTTCATTTTTCTTTTCACCTCTTCTAAGAACTGGTGTTTGGATCTTTGATTCTATTCAAAAAATTTTTCCCAACCCGAAATGGTGGATGTGTGAATTGTTCGTAAGGGGATTTTTCCACATTCTCTATTTCATCTGTTTGATTTCGTACGAGTGGTCGTCAAACCATTAACCTTGGATCTTTTGATCACTGAGTGTGTTTCAAGGATCTACATCTCATGTTTTTAAACATATATTTTACTTACTTTAAGTAATTAGGGAATTAAAACTTGAGACTGTCATTGTCGGACTTGCCGTAGATTTACGCACCTTCTATGTCTAGGTCTCGAATGTTGTTTTTTGATTGGAATGTGTCTAAAGATATTCAACCTCTCATCTTTATTGATAAGCCCAGAGAGGTTGAAGAGGGCGAAACACATTTCTAAGAACTGGTGTTTGGATCTTTGATTCTATTCAAAAAATTTTTCCCAACCCGAAATGGTGGATGTGTGAATTGTTCGTAAGGGGATTTTTCCACATTCTCTATTTCATCTGTTTGATTTCGTACGAGTGGTCGTCAAACCATTAACCTTGGATCTTTTGATCACTGAGTGTGTTTCAAGGATCTACATCTCATGTTTTTAAACATATATTTTACTTACTTTAAGTAATTAGGGAATTAAAACTTGAGACTGTCATTGTCGGACTTGCCGTAGATTTACGCACCTTCTATGTCTAGGTCTCGAATGTTGTTTTTTGATTGGAATGTGTCTAAAGATATTCAACCTCTCATCTTTATTGATAAGCCCAGAGAGGTTGAAGAGGGCGAAACACATTTCTAAGAACTGGTGTTTGGATCTTTGATTCTATTCAAAAAATTTTTCCCAACCCGAAATGGTGGATGTGTGAATTGTTCGTAAGGGGATTTTTCCACATTCTCTATTTCATCTGTTTGATTTCGTACGAGTGGTCGTCAAACCATTAACCTTGGATCTTTTGATCACTGAGTGTGTTTCAAGGATCTACATCTCATGTTTTTAAATATATATATATATATATATATATACATAGAAAAGAAAAATCATTGGCAAATAACTCGCAATGTGAATGTGAATACAAAATTAACAATATAAAAAGATGGAATGCAACTGCAGACACGTGTTTCTGACTCATTAGTCGTCATCAGTACAGTATAGCCAAGTTAGAAGATAATAGTTTAACTTGGAAAAAGATCACTACAGGAGCAATATTACCATTTGTGACAACAATGTCAGAAGACCCTGCCTTTCAGGGCGACGACCAACACAGTCACGGAGGTAAAGCTACCTGAGGAAAGAAAAGCCAAAACCTTATAAAATAAAAGATGTTAAGTAAGCGAGTACAACTATAAACATAGAAAAGAAAAATCATTGGCAAATAACTCGCAATGTGAATGTGAATACAAAATTAACAATATAAAAAGATGGAATGCAACTGCAGACACGTGTTTCTGACTCATTAGTCGTCATCAGTACAGTATAGCCAAGTTAGAAGATAATAGTTTAACTTGGAAAAAGATCACTACAGGAGCAATATTACCATTTGTGACAACAATGTCAGAAGACCCTGCCTTTCAGGGCGACGACCAACACAGTCACGGAGGTAAAGCTACCTGAGGAAAGAAAAGCCAAAACCTTATAAAATAAAAGATGTTAAGTAAGCGAGTACAACTATAAACATAGAAAAGAAAAATCATTGGCAAATAACTCGCAATGTGAATGTGAATACAAAATTAACAATATAAAAAGATGGAATGCAACTGCAGACACGTGTTTCTGACTCATTAGTCGTCATCAGTACAGTATAGCCAAGTTAGAAGATAATAGTTTAACTTGGAAAAAGATCACTACAGGAGCAATATTACCATTTGTGACAACAATGTCAGAAGACCCTGCCTTTCAGGGCGACGACCAACACAGTCACGGAGGTAAAGCTACCTGAGGAAAGAAAAGCCAAAACCTTATAAAATAAAAGATGTTAAGTAAGCGAGTACAACTATAAACATAGAAAAGAAAAATCATTGGCAAATAACTCGCAATGTGAATGTGAATACAAAATTAACAATATAAAAAGATGGAATGCAACTGCAGACACGTGTTTCTGACTCATTAGTCGTCATCAGTACAGTATAGCCAAGTTAGAAGATAATAGTTTAACTTGGAAAAAGATCACTACAGGAGCAATATTACCATTTGTGACAACAATGTCAGAAGACCCTGCCTTTCAGGGCGACGACCAACACAGTCACGGAGGTAAAGCTACCTGAGGAAAGAAAAGCCAAAACCTTATAAAATAAAAGATGTTAAGTAAGCGAGTACAACTATAAACATAGAAAAGAAAAATCATTGGCAAATAACTCGCAATGTGAATGTGAATACAAAATTAACAATATAAAAAGATGGAATGCAACTGCAGACACGTGTTTCTGACTCATTAGTCGTCATCAGTACAGTATAGCCAAGTTAGAAGATAATAGTTTAACTTGGAAAAAGATCACTACAGGAGCAATATTACCATTTGTGACAACAATGTCAGAAGACCCTGCCTTTCAGGGCGACGACCAACACAGTCACGGAGGTAAAGCTACCTGAGGAAAGAAAAGCCAAAACCTTATAAAATAAAAGATGTTAAGTAAGCGAGTACAACTATAAACATAGAAAAGAAAAATCATTGGCAAATAACTCGCAATGTGAATGTGAATACAAAATTAACAATATAAAAAGATGGAATGCAACTGCAGACACGTGTTTCTGACTCATTAGTCGTCATCAGTACAGTATAGCCAAGTTAGAAGATAATAGTTTAACTTGGAAAAAGATCACTACAGGAGCAATATTACCATTTGTGACAACAATGTCAGAAGACCCTGCCTTTCAGGGCGACGACCAACACAGTCACGGAGGTAAAGCTACCTGAGGAAAGAAAAGCCAAAACCTTATAAAATAAAAGATGTTAAGTAAGCGAGTACAACTATAAACATAGAAAAGAAAAATCATTGGCAAATAACTCGCAATGTGAATGTGAATACAAAATTAACAATATAAAAAGATGGAATGCAACTGCAGACACGTGTTTCTGACTCATTAGTCGTCATCAGTACAGTATAGCCAAGTTAGAAGATAATAGTTTAACTTGGAAAAAGATCACTACAGGAGCAATATTACCATTTGTGACAACAATGTCAGAAGACCCTGCCTTTCAGGGCGACGACCAACACAGTCACGGAGGTAAAGCTACCTGAGGAAAGAAAAGCCAAAACCTTATAAAATAAAAGATGTTAAGTAAGCGAGTACAACTATAAACATAGAAAAGAAAAATCATTGGCAAATAACTCGCAATGTGAATGTGAATACAAAATTAACAATATAAAAAGATGGAATGCAACTGCAGACACGTGTTTCTGACTCATTAGTCGTCATCAGTACAGTATAGCCAAGTTAGAAGATAATAGTTTAACTTGGAAAAAGATCACTACAGGAGCAATATTACCATTTGTGACAACAATGTCAGAAGACCCTGCCTTTCAGGGCGACGACCAACACAGTCACGGAGGTAAAGCTACCTGAGGAAAGAAAAGCCAAAACCTTATAAAATAAAAGATGTTAAGTAAGCGAGTACAACTATAAACATAGAAAAGAAAAATCATTGGCAAATAACTCGCAATGTGAATGTGAATACAAAATTAACAATATAAAAAGATGGAATGCAACTGCAGACACGTGTTTCTGACTCATTAGTCGTCATCAGTACAGTATAGCCAAGTTAGAAGATAATAGTTTAACTTGGAAAAAGATCACTACAGGAGCAATATTACCATTTGTGACAACAATGTCAGAAGACCCTGCCTTTCAGGGCGACGACCAACACAGTCACGGAGGTAAAGCTACCTGAGGAAAGAAAAGCCAAAACCTTATAAAATAAAAGATGTTAAGTAAGCGAGTACAACTATAAACATAGACCAATGATTTCTCTTTTCTATGTTTATAGTTGTACTCGCTTACTTAACATCTTTTATTTTATAAGGTTTTGGCTTTTCTTTCCTCAGGTAGCTTTACCTCCGTGACTGTGTTGGTCGTCGCCCTGAAAGGCAGGGTCTTCTGACATTGTTGTCACAAATGGTAATATTGCTCCTGTAGTGATCTTTTTCCAAGTTAAACTATTATCTTCTAACTTGGCTATACTGTACTGATGACGACTAATGAGTCAGAAACACGTGTCTGCAGTTGCATTCCATCTTTTTATATTGTTAATTTTGTATTCACATTCACATTGCGAGTTATTTGCCAATGATTTTTCTTTTCTATGTTTATAGTTGTACTCGCTTACTTAACATCTTTTATTTTATAAGGTTTTGGCTTTTCTTTCCTCAGGTAGCTTTACCTCCGTGACTGTGTTGGTCGTCGCCCTGAAAGGCAGGGTCTTCTGACATTGTTGTCACAAATGGTAATATTGCTCCTGTAGTGATCTTTTTCCAAGTTAAACTATTATCTTCTAACTTGGCTATACTGTACTGATGACGACTAATGAGTCAGAAACACGTGTCTGCAGTTGCATTCCATCTTTTTATATTGTTAATTTTGTATTCACATTCACATTGCGAGTTATTTGCCAATGATTTTTCTTTTCTATGTTTATAGTTGTACTCGCTTACTTAACATCTTTTATTTTATAAGGTTTTGGCTTTTCTTTCCTCAGGTAGCTTTACCTCCGTGACTGTGTTGGTCGTCGCCCTGAAAGGCAGGGTCTTCTGACATTGTTGTCACAAATGGTAATATTGCTCCTGTAGTGATCTTTTTCCAAGTTAAACTATTATCTTCTAACTTGGCTATACTGTACTGATGACGACTAATGAGTCAGAAACACGTGTCTGCAGTTGCATTCCATCTTTTTATATTGTTAATTTTGTATTCACATTCACATTGCGAGTTATTTGCCAATGATTTTTCTTTTCTATGTTTATAGTTGTACTCGCTTACTTAACATCTTTTATTTTATAAGGTTTTGGCTTTTCTTTCCTCAGGTAGCTTTACCTCCGTGACTGTGTTGGTCGTCGCCCTGAAAGGCAGGGTCTTCTGACATTGTTGTCACAAATGGTAATATTGCTCCTGTAGTGATCTTTTTCCAAGTTAAACTATTATCTTCTAACTTGGCTATACTGTACTGATGACGACTAATGAGTCAGAAACACGTGTCTGCAGTTGCATTCCATCTTTTTATATTGTTAATTTTGTATTCACATTCACATTGCGAGTTATTTGCCAATGATTTTTCTTTTCTATGTTTATAGTTGTACTCGCTTACTTAACATCTTTTATTTTATAAGGTTTTGGCTTTTCTTTCCTCAGGTAGCTTTACCTCCGTGACTGTGTTGGTCGTCGCCCTGAAAGGCAGGGTCTTCTGACATTGTTGTCACAAATGGTAATATTGCTCCTGTAGTGATCTTTTTCCAAGTTAAACTATTATCTTCTAACTTGGCTATACTGTACTGATGACGACTAATGAGTCAGAAACACGTGTCTGCAGTTGCATTCCATCTTTTTATATTGTTAATTTTGTATTCACATTCACATTGCGAGTTATTTGCCAATGATTTTTCTTTTCTATGTTTATAGTTGTACTCGCTTACTTAACATCTTTTATTTTATAAGGTTTTGGCTTTTCTTTCCTCAGGTAGCTTTACCTCCGTGACTGTGTTGGTCGTCGCCCTGAAAGGCAGGGTCTTCTGACATTGTTGTCACAAATGGTAATATTGCTCCTGTAGTGATCTTTTTCCAAGTTAAACTATTATCTTCTAACTTGGCTATACTGTACTGATGACGACTAATGAGTCAGAAACACGTGTCTGCAGTTGCATTCCATCTTTTTATATTGTTAATTTTGTATTCACATTCACATTGCGAGTTATTTGCCAATGATTTTTCTTTTCTATGTTTATAGTTGTACTCGCTTACTTAACATCTTTTATTTTATAAGGTTTTGGCTTTTCTTTCCTCAGGTAGCTTTACCTCCGTGACTGTGTTGGTCGTCGCCCTGAAAGGCAGGGTCTTCTGACATTGTTGTCACAAATGGTAATATTGCTCCTGTAGTGATCTTTTTCCAAGTTAAACTATTATCTTCTAACTTGGCTATACTGTACTGATGACGACTAATGAGTCAGAAACACGTGTCTGCAGTTGCATTCCATCTTTTTATATTGTTAATTTTGTATTCACATTCACATTGCGAGTTATTTGCCAATGATTTTTCTTTTCTATGTTTATAGTTGTACTCGCTTACTTAACATCTTTTATTTTATAAGGTTTTGGCTTTTCTTTCCTCAGGTAGCTTTACCTCCGTGACTGTGTTGGTCGTCGCCCTGAAAGGCAGGGTCTTCTGACATTGTTGTCACAAATGGTAATATTGCTCCTGTAGTGATCTTTTTCCAAGTTAAACTATTATCTTCTAACTTGGCTATACTGTACTGATGACGACTAATGAGTCAGAAACACGTGTCTGCAGTTGCATTCCATCTTTTTATATTGTTAATTTTGTATTCACATTCACATTGCGAGTTATTTGCCAATGATTTTTCTTTTCTATGTTTATAGTTGTACTCGCTTACTTAACATCTTTTATTTTATAAGGTTTTGGCTTTTCTTTCCTCAGGTAGCTTTACCTCCGTGACTGTGTTGGTCGTCGCCCTGAAAGGCAGGGTCTTCTGACATTGTTGTCACAAATGGTAATATTGCTCCTGTAGTGATCTTTTTCCAAGTTAAACTATTATCTTCTAACTTGGCTATACTGTACTGATGACGACTAATGAGTCAGAAACACGTGTCTGCAGTTGCATTCCATCTTTTTATATTGTTAATTTTGTATTCACATTCACATTGCGAGTTATTTGCCAATGATTTTTCTTTTCTATGTTTATAGTTGTACTCGCTTACTTAACATCTTTTATTTTATAAGGTTTTGGCTTTTCTTTCCTCAGGTAGCTTTACCTCCGTGACTGTGTTGGTCGTCGCCCTGAAAGGCAGGGTCTTCTGACATTGTTGTCACAAATGGTAATATTGCTCCTGTAGTGATCTTTTTCCAAGTTAAACTATTATCTTCTAACTTGGCTATACTGTACTGATGACGACTAATGAGTCAGAAACACGTGTCTGCAGTTGCATTCCATCTTTTTATATTGTTAATTTTGTATTCACATTCACATTGCGAGTTATTTGCCAATGATTTTTCTTTTCTATGTTTATAGTTGTACTCGCTTACTTAACATCTTTTATTTTATAAGGTTTTGGCTTTTCTTTCCTCAGGTAGCTTTACCTCCGTGACTGTGTTGGTCGTCGCCCTGAAAGGCAGGGTCTTCTGACATTGTTGTCACAAATGGTAATATTGCTCCTGTAGTGATCTTTTTCCAAGTTAAACTATTATCTTCTAACTTGGCTATACTGTACTGATGACGACTAATGAGTCAGAAACACGTGTCTGCAGTTGCATTCCATCTTTTTATATTGTTAATTTTGTATTCACATTCACATTGCGAGTTATTTGCCAATGATTTTTCTTTTCTATGTTTATAGTTGTACTCGCTTACTTAACATCTTTTATTTTATAAGGTTTTGGCTTTTCTTTCCTCAGGTAGCTTTACCTCCGTGACTGTGTTGGTCGTCGCCCTGAAAGGCAGGGTCTTCTGACATTGTTGTCACAAATGGTAATATTGCTCCTGTAGTGATCTTTTTCCAAGTTAAACTATTATCTTCTAACTTGGCTATACTGTACTGATGACGACTAATGAGTCAGAAACACGTGTCTGCAGTTGCATTCCATCTTTTTATATTGTTAATTTTGTATTCACATTCACATTGCGAGTTATTTGCCAATGATTTTTCTTTTCTATGTTTATAGTTGTACTCGCTTACTTAACATCTTTTATATATATATATATATATATATATATATATATATATATATATATAGTTTGTAAACTTAATTTACAAACGTTTAAAAGTGTTTTGGAATTCATATTTAACTCAAATATTTTGATTTTTCAAGATTTTATTTACAAACAAGTCCATGGGACACCGATGGGTTCAAAAATTTCCCCGATAGTTAGTAATTTTGTTTTGGATGACCTAATTAGTGATGTAAGAAGTAAAATTAATTTTCCAATCCCTTTTATAAAGAGGTTTGTAGATGATTTAATTTTGGCTTTACCATCGGAAAAAATTGAGTATACATTGTCTATTTTTAATAATTGGAATGAAAATATCCAATTTACTTACGAAAGAGAGGTAAACAATTGCTTACCTTTCTTAGATTTGCTGATTCACAGAGATTCTAATAATATCCTCAGAGCTCAATGGTACAGAAAACCTCTTTGTAGTAATCGCTACATTCATTACCTTTCACATCATCCTTATAAAATGAAAATTAACTTGATCTTAGGTCTAAAAAACAGAATATGTAAACTATCACATAGGGATTTTATTAATAGTGACCTCACAAAATTAAGAGAAATTTTACTAGAAAATGGATATCCTAGGGGTTTATTAAATAAATTAATGTTTAGCACTAATTATAATAGAACACTGCAGGCAGATATCAATGAACAAGGAACAGAGATAGAAAGTATACCTACCTTATCTTATTTTTCTTTACCATATCTACCATCTTTAACACCAAAATTAATTAAGTTATTTAAACAAAACAAAAACATTAAAATTGCTACTAAAAATGTCAAAACTTTGAACAGTCTTTATACCAGAACTAAGACTCCGCTAAAAATTATGGAGAGTTCTAATGTTATTTACTCCATACCTTGTAGTACTTGTGGTAAATGTTACATCGGACAAACTTCACGTAACCTATCTCTTAGACTAACGTCTCATAAAAGTGATATCAAAAGAAATATCCCTTCTTGTGCATTGGCAGAGCATGTTATTAATGAGGATCATGTTTTCATTTTTCAAGAAGCAACAATTTTGGAAAGAGAAGTAAATTTACGTAAAAGAGAATTTAAAGAAATGGTTTGGATAAAAAAATCAAATTGTATTAATAAGAGATCTGATATCAATAATCTAAGCATTATTTATAATAACATTTTGGCTTTGACTAACTAACTTTGACTGTAATTTACTAACTTTGACTTTAATTTTGAGATCTGATATTACTAATTTATGCATTTTATAAACAATTTGGTCTTATTAAATTTTAAAATTTCACTAAATAGTATCAAAAGAAAAATATTTATAACATTCTAAATCAACTTGTTTTACATTACTATCAGTTTTTTTTTACTAATAATTATAACTTCAAATTTGCTTATATCTTTATATCATTATTTTATACACTGTTAACTAACTTCTTTCCCAATCTATCGAGTTATTAAAGTAGTCTAACTACATTTGATTAATGTCCTTTTGACATATTTCAAAATTAATTTACGTTTACAATTTATATTTTTTAGAAAGAATTTTTATGTTTTTTATAAGTATGTTAGTTATTTTGTAAACCACGAGCAGTAAGTTGTCATTTTTCTAGTTTTCATCTAAATTTAAACATTTGTATTTTTAGATTGTCTTGATAAAGGAAATAAATTGTCCGAAAACTCGACAAAAGTTCAAAGTGTTTCTCTTCTAATCAGCCCAAAACACATTGACTGCATTCCCCAAAATTATTCATATATATATATATATATATATATATATATATATATATATTTGTACAAATATTATCGACCGTACTGTGTTAAATAGTAATGTTTGAATAACGGCAATTCGGTCAGTTGAAAGAAAACTCTATTTGTTTTAAGTCTCAATATTTCGTCACTATTTGGTGACTTCTTCAGGAGAAAACTGCAAATTTATTCGAAAACTACAATAGTTACATGCGAAACTACAATTCTATATTTATTTCATTTATTCATCAAAATTAGCTTAAACTCAAAGAAAATTAGTATGACTGAATAGGTATTTTCAATACCTTTCAAACGAGGTATCACCTGCCATAAGGTCCCATTTAAAATTATCTGTCACAGTGGGGCTGTAAAGTCATCTGTCACTGTTACGTCACCTGTCATGACTAGTTAAGAAGCCTACGTCCGTTTATTTCCTCCCTCCAAATTTCACTATTATAGCTATAACCGCTCAAAAGATACGAGGGGGGTACGGACTTTTTACTAGCACTGTATATTCCAGAGTATCATAATTTAAAATTAAAAATCGACTTGTTTCGGAACTTTTCCCTTAACTCACCGGTTTACGAAATAACGAATTTATTCCTTTCATTTGCACGATACTGTATGCAAATATCCCAACGCCATGTAATTAAAGCGTATTGCTAATTTTCAAAACCTTACGCACTGATAGGCATAGCCCGTCCGATGGAGTGTTTTAGCTTTAATAAAATTGTTCGAAATAAACATTTTAACATAACAAGTAAATCAAAATACTATAAAATTAAAATTTGTTGTAAATTCGTATTGTTCGATTTAATCTAACGCGCGACCGATTACGTGACAGAACAGAGCGCGACTGTTCCCGGGTTAACGTACTGAATTGTAGGACTCTATGATATAACAGTATTTCTTAAAGGCAAATATAGAGTCTTAGAATCTATTAATCATCAAGAGAAAAAATCTTGTCCTAAATTTTCATCTACAGGCAACCCCAAGTCCCACCTCGTCAACTAAGAATTTTCAACTTCGCGCAACTATTCTTTGGGCGTTCTTTTGTTCTTGCAAACAAAAACATTTAAAAAGACTAAGTTTTCACTCTAATGGCATATAAAACAACATAATGCTATTCTACACCCCACCAGAATGAAAACAATGGGAACCTTCTCTGGTTACACCTCCGAGGCTTCTACAATTTGCAAGCCATACGGATGCTGAGACTAAGAAAGATGAGGGAATTCTACAATTTACAATTCACGTCCCATCTGCTCAGCGCGGTAAAGTTCCAACGAGAATGGTTCCCTTCATACTCCACCCAAAGTAAATGTAAATCAAAAATGAATAACCATTTTCAATTTCGTTGCAAAACGAAAACACAGCCGAACCATATTTTAGTCCAATCAGAGAGTGCTGCAGGCACCCCTACCGGTTTCGAAACTTATTAGTCTCTCATCAGGAGGCACATATGCTGCTCTCCCCGATCCGTCCAAAACAAACCCCAGCGGGCAGTCCCGGATTGCAACGAACGAAATGGCATAGATGCCCTAGCGGCAACTGCTAGCAAAAAGACTAAGTTTTCACTCTAATGGCATATAAAACAAAATAATGCTATTCTACACTACACCAGAATGAAAACAATGGGAACCTTCTCTGGAACAATGGGAATCTTCAAGGAAGATGAGGGAATTCTACAATTTACAATTCAGGTCCCATCTGCTCAGCGCGGTAAAGTTATAACGAGAATGGTTCCCTTCATACTCCACACAGAGTAAATGTAAATCAAAAATGAATAACCATATTCAATTTCGTTGCAAAACGAAAACACAGCAGAACCATATTCTAGTCCAATCAGAGAGTGCTGCAAGCACCCCTTCCGGTTTCGAAACTTATTAGTCTCTCATCAGGAGGCAGATATGCTGCTCTCCCCGATCCAACCAAAACAAACCCCAGCGTGCAGTCCCGGATTGCAACGAACGAAATGGCATAGATGCCCTAGCGGCAACTGCTAGCAAAAAGACTAAGTTTTCACTCTAATGGCATATAAAACAACATAATGCTATTCTACACCCCACCAGAATGAAAACAATGGGAACCTTCTCTGGTTACACCTCCGAGGCTTCTACAATTTGCAAGCCATACGGATGCTGAGACTAAGGAAGATGAGGAAATTCTCCAATTTACAATTCACGTCCCATCTGGTCAGCGCGGTAAAGTTCCAACGAGAATGGTTCCCTTCATACTCCACACAGAGTAAATGTAAATCAAAAATGAACAACCATCGTTGCAATCCGGGACTGCACGCTGGGGTTTGTTTTGGTTGGATCGGGGAGAGCAGCATATGTGCCTCCTGATGAGAGACTAATAAGTTTTGAAACCGGTAGGGGTGCTTGCAGCACTCTCTGATTGGACTAGAATATGGTTCGGCTGTGTTTTCGTTTTGCAACGAAATTGAAAATGGTTATCCATTTTTGATTTACATTTACTCTGTGTGGAGTATGAAGGGAACCATTCTCGTTATAACTTTACCGCGCTGAGCAGATGGGACCTGAATTGTAAATTGTAGAATTCCCTCATCTTCCTTAGTCTCAGCATCCGTATGACTTGCAAATTGTAGAAGCCTCGGAGGTGTAACCAGAGAAGGTTCCCATTGTTTTCATTCTGGTGGGGTGTAGAATAGCATTATTTTGTTTTATATGCCATTAGAGTGAAAACTTAGTCTTTTTGCTAGCAGTTGCCGCTAGGGCATTTATGCCATTTCATTCGTTGCAATCCGGGACTGCACGCTGGGGTTTGGACGGATCGGGGAGAGCAGCATATGTGCCTCCTGATGAGAGACTAATAAGTTTCGAAACCGGCAGGGGTGCTTGCAGCACTCTTTGATTGGACTAGAATTTGGTTCGGCTGTGTTTCGTTTTGCAACGAAATTGAAAATGGTTATTCATTTTTGATTTATATTTACTCTGTGTGGAGTATGAAGGGAACCATTCTCGTTATAACTTTACCGCGCTGAGCAGATGGGACCTGAATTGTAAATTGTAGAATTCCCTCATCTTCCTTAGTCTCAGCATCCGTATGACTTGCAAATTGTAGAAGCCTCGGAGGTGTAACCAGAGAAGGTTCCCATTGTTTTCATTCTGGTGGGGTGTAGAATAGCATTATTTTGTTTTATATGCCATTAGAGTGAAAACTTAGTCTTTTTGCTAGCAGTTGCCGCTAGGGCATTTATGCCATTTCATTCGTTGCAATCCGGGACTGCACGCTGGGGTTTGGACGGATCGGGGAGAGCAGCATATGTGCCTCCTGATGAGAGACTAATAAGTTTCGAAACCGGCAGGGGTGCTTGCAGCACTCTTTGATTGGACTAGAATATGGTTCGGCTTTGTTTTCGTTTTGCAACGAAATTGAAAATGGTTATTCATTTTTGATTTATATTTACTCTGTGTGGAGTATGAAGGGAACCATTCTCGTTGGAACTTTACCGCGCTGAGCAGATTGGACGTGAATTGTAAATTGTAGAATTCCCTCATCTTCCTTAGTCTCAGCATCCGTATGGCTTGCAAGTTGTAGAAGCCTCAGAGGTGTAACCAGAGAAGGATCCCATTGTTTTCATTCTGGTGGGGTGTAGAATAGCATTATGTTGTTTTATATGCCATTAGAGTGAAAACTTAGTCTTTTTGCTAGCAGTTGCTGCTAGGGCATATATGCCATTTCGTTCGTTGCAATCCGGGACTGCACGCTGGGGTTTGTTTTGGTTGGATCGGGGAGAGCAGCATATGTGCCTCCTGATGAGAGACTAATAAGTTTCGAAACCGGTAGGGGTGCTTGCAGCACTCTCTGAATGGACTAGAATATGGTTCGGCTGTGTTTTCGTTTTGCAACGAAATTGAAAATGGTTATTCATTTTTGATTTACATTTACTCTGTGTGGAGTATGAAGGGAACCATTCTCGTTGTAACTTTACCGCGCTGAGCAGATGGGACGTGAATTGTAAATTGTAGAATTCCCTCATCTTCCTTAGTCTCAGTCTCCGTATGGCTTGCAAATTGTAGAAGCCTCGGAGGTGTAACCAGAGAAGGTTCCCATTGTGTTCATTCTGGTGGGGTGTAGGATAGCATTATGTTGTTTTATATGTCATTAGAGTGAAAACTTAGTCTTTTTGCTAGCAGCTGCCGCTAGGGCATCTATGCCATTTCGTTCGTTGCAATCCGGGACTGCACGCTGGGGTTTGTTTTGGTTGGATCGGGGAGAGCAGCATATGTGCCTCCTGATGAGAGACTAATAAGTTTCGAAATCGGTAGGGGTGCTTGCAGCACTCGCTGATTGGACTAGAATATGGTCCGGCTGTGTTTTCGTTTTGCAACGAAATTGAAAATGGTTATTCATTTTTTATTTACATTTACTCTGTGTGGAGTATGAAGGGAACCATTCTGGTTGGAACTTTACCGCGCTGAGCAGATGGGACGTGAATTGTAAATTGTAGAATTCCCTATATCTTCCTTAGTCTCAGCCTCCGTATGGCTTGCAAATTGTAGAAGCCTCGGAGGTGTAACCAGAGAAGGTTCCCATTGTTTTCATTCTGGTGGGGTGTAGAATAGCATTTTGTTGTTTTATATGCCATTAGAGTGAAAACTTAGTCTTTTTGCTAGCAGTTGCCGCTAGGGCATCTATGCCATTTCGTTCGTTGCAATCCGGGACTGCACGCTGGTGTTTGTTTTGGTTGGATCGGGGAGAGCAGCATATGTGCCTCCTGATGAGAGACTAATAAGTTTCGAAACCGGTAGGGGTGCTTGCAGCACTCTCTGATTGAACTAGAATTTGGTCCGGCTGTGTTTTAGTTTTGCAGCGAAATTGAAAATGAACCATTCTCGTTGGAACGTTACCGCGCTGAGCAGATGGGACGTGAATTGTAAATTGTAGAATTCCCTCATCTTCCTTAGTCTCAGCATTCGTATGGCTTGCAAATTGTAGAAGCCTCGGAGGTGTAACCAGAAAAGGTTCCCATTGTTTTCATTCTGGTGGGGTGTAGAATAGCATTATGTTGTTTTATATGCCATTAGAGTGAAAACTTAGTCTTTTTGCTAGCAGTTGCCGCTAGGGCATCTATGCCATTTCGTTCGTTGCAATCCGGGACTGCACGCTGGTGTTTGTTTTGGTTGGATCGGGGAGAGCAGCATATGTGCCTCCTGATGAGAGACTAATAAGTTTCGAAACCGGTAGGGGTGCTTGCAGCACTCTCTGAATGGACTAGAATATGGTTCGGCTGTGTTTTCGTTTTGCAACGAAATTGAAAATGGTTATTCATTTTTGATTTACATTTACTCTGTGTGGAGTATGAAGGGAACCATTCTCGTTGTAACTTTACCGCGCTGAGCAGATGGGACGTGAATTGTAAATTGTAGAATTCCCTCATCTTCCTTAGTCTCAGTCTCCGTATGGCTTGCAAATTGTAGAAGCCTCGGAGGTGTAACCAGAGAAGGTTCCCATTGTGTTCATTCTGGTGGGGTGTAGGATAGCATTATGTTGTTTTATATGTCATTAGAGTGAAAACTTAGTCTTTTTGCTAGCAGCTGCCGCTAGGGCATCTATGCCATTTCGTTCGTTGCAATCCGGGACTGCACGCTGGGGTTTGTTTTGGTTGGATCGGGGAGAGCAGCATATGTGCCTCCTGATGAGAGACTAATAAGTTTCGAAATCGGTAGGGGTGCTTGCAGCACTCGCTGATTGGACTAGAATATGGTCCGGCTGTGTTTTCGTTTTGCAACGAAATTGAAAATGGTTATTCATTTTTTATTTACATTTACTCTGTGTGGAGTATGAAGGGAACCATTCTGGTTGGAACTTTACCGCGCTGAGCAGATGGGACGTGAATTGTAAATTGTAGAATTCCCTATATCTTCCTTAGTCTCAGCCTCCGTATGGCTTGCAAATTGTAGAAGCCTCGGAGGTGTAACCAGAGAAGGTTCCCATTGTTTTCATTCTGGTGGGGTGTAGAATAGCATTTTGTTGTTTTATATGCCATTAGAGTGAAAACTTAGTCTTTTTGCTAGCAGTTGCCGCTAGGGCATCTATGCCATTTCGTTCGTTGCAATCCGGGACTGCACGCTGGTGTTTGTTTTGGTTGGATCGGGGAGAGCAGCATATGTGCCTCCTGATGAGAGACTAATAAGTTTCGAAACCGGTAGGGGTGCTTGCAGCACTCTCTGATTGAACTAGAATTTGGTCCGGCTGTGTTTTAGTTTTGCAGCGAAATTGAAAATGAACCATTCTCGTTGGAACGTTACCGCGCTGAGCAGATGGGACGTGAATTGTAAATTGTAGAATTCCCTCATCTTCCTTAGTCTCAGCATTCGTATGGCTTGCAAATTGTAGAAGCCTCGGAGGTGTAACGAGAAAAGGTTCCCATTGTTTTCATTCTGGTGGGGTGTAGAATAGCATTATGTTGTTTTATATGCCATTAGAGTGAAAACTTAGTCTTTTTGCTAGCAGTTGCCGCTAGGGCATCTATGCCATTTCGTTCGTTGCAATCCGGGACTGCACGCTGGTGTTTGTTTTGGTTGGATCGGGGAGAGCAGCATATGTGCCTCCTGATGAGAGACTAATAAGTTTCGAAACCGGTAGGGGTGCTTGCAGCACTCTCTGATTGAACTAGAATTTGGTCCGGCTGTGTTTTAGTTTTGCAGCGAAATTAAAAATGAACCATTCTCGTTGGAACTTTACCGCGCTGAGCAGATGGGACGTGAATTGTAAATTGTAGAATTCCCTCATCTTCCTTAGTCTCAGCATTCGTATGGCTTGCAAATTGTAGAAGCCTCGGAGGTGTAACCAGAAAAGGTTCCCATTGTTTTCATTCTGGTGGGGTGTAGAATAGCATTATGTTGTTTTATATGCCATTAGAGTGAAAACTTAGTCTTTTTGCTAGCAGTTGCCGCTAGGGCATCTATGCCATTTCGTTCGTTGCAATCCGGGACTGCACGCTGGTGTTTGTTTTGGTTGGATCGGGGAGAGCATCATATGTGCCTTCTGATGAGAGACTAATAAGTTTCGAAACCGGTAGGGGTGCTTGCAGCACTCTCTGATTGGACTAGAATATGGTTTGGCTGTTTTCGTTTTGCAACGAAATTGAAAATGGTTATTCATTTTTGAAAAACATTTAAATTACACTTGTCTTAACTCCTTAAATTAGAAACGGCATTAAGACACAACGAAGGAAAATTATTACAATGTTGTGAATATTACTAAAGAATAATAATGAAAAGGCCATAATAATGAAAAGACCTTCTCCAAACGCAGTAAAAACTTATACTGAAATGATGGCATCTCCTGAGGTAAAATGTTCCGGAAGTAAAATGAGCCTCCGTTCGGATCTCCGGGTGAGGACTATCTCAGGGGGAACACCATTGCAGGTTAGAAAAATCAGGATAGGGTCTTGGAATCTTGGTAGTCTTACAGGTAAGAGTCTGGAGTTAGTGGATGCGCTCAAACGAAGAAGAGTTCAAATTGCTTGTATTCAAGAAACTAGGTGGAAAGGACAAAGGGCGAAAGAAATAGGTGAAGGATACAAATTGTGGTATGTAGGGAGTAGTAACACTAGAAATGGAGTTGGTATAATTGCTGATAGTGAAATGAAAGGTAACGTAGTAGAAGTTGTAAGAACGAGTGATAGAATGATGTCAGTGAAATTTGTAATTGATAAAGAGGTATTGAATGTTGTTTGTGTGTATGCTCCCCAAACAGGTCTGGGTGAGAATGAAAGAAGAGCTTTCTATGATCAATTAGGAGACGTACTGAGTGATATTCCAGCAGAGGAGAAAGTTATAATAGGAGGTGATTTCAATGCACATGTGGGCCAAACCAAGACAGGATATGAAACAATACATGGGGGATTAGGCTTTGGAACTAGAAATGAAGCTGGAGATGACATGCTTGAATTAGCAACAGCATTGGATATGGCGATTGTTAACACATTCTTTAAAAAGAGAGAAACTCAACTTATTACCTACAAAAGTGGACAACATCAATCCCAAATAGACTACTTCATGATAAGGAAAGAAGACATACGTGAATGCAAGGACTGCAAGGTAATAGTGAGTGAGACAGTAAGCCAACAACATAAGCTGCTTGTTCTGGACATCGAAGTAAAAAGCGAAACTAAACAAAAATATCGGAGAGGACCACAAAAAATCAAATGGTGGCTGCTGAAAGATGAGAAAGAAGGTATATTCAGGAGAAGAATAGTAGAAAAAATATGTTGGAACATGAAAGGAAGCCCTAATAAAATTTGGAGAAAAATGGCCAGTAGTATTAGAGAGACTGCTATTGAAATACTTGGGAAAACGTCAGGAAAAAAGTTTGAGGATAAAGAGACTTGGTGGTGGTCAAACGAAGTACAAGGAAAAATAAAAGAGAAGAGAAAATTATATAAAAAGTGGCAAGAAACCAGATCCGACACAGATCTTCAAAACTATATGGTGGCGAAAAAGGAAGCGAAAGTAGCAGTAGCAAAAGCCAAAGCAGAAGCGTATTCAAACCTATATGATCAACTTGATACCAGGGAAGGCGAAACGAAGATATATAAAATAGCCAAACAGAGAGCAAGGAAAGCAAAAGATTTTAATCAGATTAGATGTATCCGAGATGAAAATAATAAAATACTAGTTCACGAAAGGGAAGTCAAAAAGAGATGGAGAAAGTACTTTGACAGCTTATTAAATGAAGAATTTGACAGACAGCCTGTAGAGTCAACGGAGACAGTAGCAGCAATGGTCACCAAAATAACCAACGAGGAAGTGGCTCAAGCGCTTCAAAAAATAAAGAAAGGAAAAGCGGTAGGACCAGATGATATTCCTGGGGAAGTATGGAGAGCATTGGGAGAGACAGGAACAAGGTGGCTAGCAGGTCTATTTAATAGAATTATGGAAGTCGGACAAATGCCAGACGAATGGAGAAGCAGTATACTGGTACCTGTTTACAAAAACAAGGGAGATATACAACAATGTACAAACTACAGGGCTATAAAACTGCTTAGCCACACCATGAAAATATGGGAAAGAGTAATTGACAGACGGATACGTGAAGAGACCGAAATATCCGAGAATCAATTTGGCTTTATGCAGGGTAGATCAACAACAGATGCAATTTTCATTATAAGGCAGTTGATGGAAAAATACAGGAGTAAAGAAACAAACGCTCATATGGTATTCATTGATCTTGAGAAAGCATATGATAGAGTTCCTCGAGAGATTCTGTGGTGGGCACTCAATAAGAAAGGAGTCCCTGGTGAATATGTAAAGATTGTGAGGGATATGTATGAGGGAGTAACGACTAGTGTTAGGACAGGTGTGGGAGAGACTGATAAATTTCATGTGAAAGTAGGGTTGCACCAAGGCTCTGTGCTTAGTCCGTATTTATTCTCATTAGTTTTGGACCAGATAACAGCGAAACTACAGGGTAACATTCCATGGTGCTTAATGTATGCTGATGATGTCGTGTTAGTAGGAAATAGTGAAAGAGACTTAGAACAAAAACTGGAACAGTGGAGACAAGCTCTGGAGGAAAAAGGTTTAAAACTTAGTAGGACAAAAACAGAGTATTTGGAATGTTCATTTAAAGATGGAGCTACTACAAATAAAATGGTATCTTTGGATGGTGAAATGATTGTGAAAAGCAATAGTTTTAAGTACCTAGGATCGGTATTACAGAGTAATGGAGAAATAGATGGAGATGCATGCAGTAGAATTAGGGCTGGATGGATGAAGTGGAAAGAAGCGAGTGGTGTGTTGTGTGACAGAAAAATTCCAATGAAGCTGAAGGGAAAATTCTATAAAACAGCCATAAGACCGGCTATGATGTACGGAACTGAATGTTGGGCAGTGAAAAAGAAAGAGGAACAACGAATGCATGTGGCGGAAATGAGAATGCTTAGATGGATGAGTGGAGTGACAAAGAAGGATAAAATTAGAAATGAGTATATTAGGGGAAGTCTAGGTGTGGCACCAATTGATGCCAAAATGAGAGAGCATAGGTTAAGATGGTTCGGTCATGTTCAACGTCGAGACGTTAATCACCCAATACGAAGAATAGCTGAAGTGCAGATTCCTGGAAGGAGTAGGAGAGGAAGACCAAAGAAGACCTGGGGGGAGGCGATAAGGCAGGACATGTTGGTAAAGGGGATTAACATTGATATGACCCAAGACAGAATTGTGTGGAGAAATGCAATTAGGGAAGCCGACCCCGCATAGGGATAAGGCAAAGAGAATGATGATGATGTGAATATTACTAAAGACTCTTCCGTAATATGAGTTGAGGTAATACGAGTTACTAATAAAATCGAGAAGTAATTTGTATAGGTTTCCTTGTTATTTTTAGTTTGTTTCTGAAGATAATTAAATATGTACCTACTACCAATTTGTTTTATTTTCTTTTTTTTGTATTCATTTTTGTTTTGTAGATACAATTTTATTGAAAACAAAGTTTTTCCTACGCATTTCCTTTCTAATACGTACCACAAAAACCTCTATCAGAGCAGGTTAATCATCAATAAAAATTAAAATAAAAAACAAACTGTATTTAGACATTTTAATCAAAAAGTCAATGGGTGCCGGTGAGAGTAAATATATAGATATAAATAATTTTTATCGTACTTATTACTACTTATTTCATCATGGAACTTAATTAGTCGACAAATATAAATTCCAATATGGAATTACCGAGATCAAAATAGTGTTTATCACTTTCTCCCCTACTTGAATTTTACATAATATAAAAGCACCAACATATCAGTCAATTTACTGTTTTTTTGTTTATAATTTAAACGTGATATATATTAATTAAAATGGTTGCAAAAAGAATAAACCTAATTGTGCTATCTATATTTTTAATTTTACAATCTTCATATGGTGATGATTATACCAAAGAATACCCTAATGATACCGAAGATGTCCAAGGTATGTTTTTAATGTGCTAAATAATTTTTATATATTTCAAAAGCTTTAGGAATAACAATTCCCAATATTACCAACCACCCAGTCAATATAATAAATAATATATTTATTTCTCTTTTTAACATTGTTTATACCTACTTTATTCAGTCTAAATTTTTACAAAAACGCATTTTACATGCATTCCTACACTAAAGGTAATGGTACTTTTTTTAAGACCACTGTGCACTTCTTTTTAAATATATTTCACACATATTTTTGTATATATTTTTGTTAATATGACAACTATTTTTTTAAATTTTTTATTTTGAATTATCATTTTAAACTAAATAGTAAAACGAAGTCTGCAAAAGAATGATACACAGGGCCGACTTAAGCATCCACGGCGCCGGGGTGCAAGATTGACCTTTGCGCCCCCTTTTTTCAGAAGATTATATCAGTCATAGGTACCTACGATAAAATTAAAACTAAGTATGTTTGCTTTCTTTATTTATACGTATATTAAAAAACATGGTTGCAGTATTAAAAAAAGATCAATTTTGTAACACTATAAATCAGTCACTTTCGAAAAAAGTTAAAATTTATTATTTTCGGGAGAATCGTTAAAATTTCAGTATTTAGTTTGACAGTTTTTGACATCAATAAATTTGCAGACTCAAACTCAGTGCATCGCAGGTTCTTTAACTATTTCATTTATGGTTGTTGCGCCCATATAAGACGAACATTTCAAACCTTCACAGCCGTTGCCAGTTGCTAGAAATCTTAATGTCTGTCTAATTTGATTTTTAATTTCTACTGAAGACGTGCATAATTTACTAGAACACCTTGAGATACTTTGACGACTCTTTTCTCAGATTGTGCATAAATATTGGACTTCGTCTTCTTCAAGCCCAATCTCCTTGACAGAGGTTGGCAATCATCATAGCGATTCGGACGTTACAGACGGCGGCTCTGAAAAGTTTATTTGATGCACAGCCAAGATTTTCTATGTTGATAGTATTTAAGATTTCCATTTCTTTATTCATCTTTCTCATTGGAATATGGGACTACTTAGATGTAAATTTGAGGAGAAAATATCAGGCTTCCCTCGCAAATGATTCTCTTCCACAAGGCGACCATTGCCCAAGCATACTTACAGCGCTTAGGATACTAATTCATTGATCACTCATTTTTTTCGACAGATTTAGCCCCATGTGATTATTTCTGTTCTTAATCATTCATTTTAGTAAAGTCTAAGTCAAAATTTCAGCGATTATATATCTTTAGTTTTATTTGTATTTAATAAATGTTGTATGAAAGCTGGGTAATAACGCAAAGAGTATAACATGAAAAGGGAATACAATTTTGACAAGATGTTGATTTGTCATATAAGGGGATGCTACATAATGAAGACCATGGCCTCAGTAGCTCAGAATCGGAAGAGATATGGGGGTGGTTATTTAAGGGATGTTGTTAGTATACTCTTATTAGCTTAGAAATAAAAAAATAGAAAAATCGAAATAAGGATGTCAAATAAAAAAATAAAATATTGGGCGCCACTGGTTACCTTAAGGGAACCAAAAATTATACAAAAAAATAGAAATAAAGAAAAGATAGAGAGCTAAATCAAAATAAAACAAAAACAGTCACATAAGAAATATACAAAATACTGATAACGTAACTTACCTTATCTTACTCTATATATACTCAGCCAATTCTTTATTGTTCTTACGATACAAGAGAGAAGGAAAAGAGAAATAATAAGATTGTATTTAGCAAATTAAACATTATTTATTAAAACAAACAAAAAAATGAATCTAAAGTTGTGATCTCTTACGGTCTACAAATAGAGATCGTAATTACCAAAAAAAAAAAAAAAATAAATAAAATAGAAAGTTTACAAAATATACCTTGTTTATCAGTCCTGATTATTCTTGGTGGTTGTTAAGTCCAAGTGCGATTTCACTTCACTAAAGTCACTAAATTGATACAACAAAAGTACATCAGGTTATCCATAGTTCATGAAAAAAAAAACTCCATAGTTCATAAAAACTCCATAGTTCATCAAAAAACTTTTATAGAAAAATTCAGCATTGTCAAAACAAATTAGCACTTACTCGAACAAAAATATTAAAAAATATTTGTTATCTAGTTCATTAACGGAATCAAAAAGTACAAGCAAACTTTAGGCTTTAACTGGGGTGTTGAACTAGTAACATCAAAAGGAAACTTTTTAACTTCTGCTTGCATGTAAAGAAATATGGTAACAAAAGTGGTAAACAATTATCGACAATCGCCTAACAACAGCGAAAATTGCCGGAGTTTTGTTGTCGCGAAATGCATCGCCGGGCTGATTTAACTATTAGCCGGCCGAAGAACTTGTAACTACATTTTACTTTCACTAAGCTGGAACTTCACTTCATGACGACTATAACAGAACTGAACTTGAAGACGGACCTAACAAAACTAAACTTGATGACGGACCTAACAGAACTGAACTTGAAGACGGACCTTACAT
The DNA here is from genome assembly GCF_917563875.1 of Diabrotica virgifera virgifera. Lineage (NCBI taxonomy): Eukaryota > Metazoa > Arthropoda > Insecta > Coleoptera > Chrysomelidae > Diabrotica > Diabrotica virgifera. Next base: position 104,651,071 of record NC_065448.1, on the reverse strand, counting down.
AACTGACTCTACTCTCCTCCAAATCTAACCTCTACCAGATTCCTCAACCAAAACGCCCTCTCTAGAATCATCACACGATCTTTCCCATCGACAATCAAACGACCAATTACCGATTCAAAACATTCAATTAATCAAATCCTAACCAATAAAAAGTTGCAAATTACGCACTGGGTTGAGTCCTCTAACGCATTCCAAAACAGCTCGACCAATCACCAAAAAAACAAACAAGCAGATCTCAACATTTCGTTCCACCTACTTTTCTCACAACAAGAACGCTGACTTGGACGTATTCACGGTTATGGCCCGTTCTCATATGCATCATCAAAAAGAACACTTGTTGGATTATATAAACACACTCAGAAGCACTCGAAGACTTGATCTCTACTTTGGAATTTATTATATCAACATTCGGCTCAAAAATAAATAAAACTCGGACTGTCTGTCGGTAAAAACAATTTACTGAAAGATCTATGACTCTGATGCCTTTGGCGGTGAGCCTCTCGGCAAACACCGCTGATACACTTAAAAACAATTACGTCACATTTTGCGTAGGAACAAATCCTACACCCGACGCTCGTGAGAACGGAAAGAAATCACAGATCCAATTCCACGCAAAACGCGGTCTTAACGAATATGACATATAGGGTGTAACGAAAGTGTTACAAATGTAAACTGGATTGAAATTTCAAATAGCTTTGGTACTGTTACAAGAGATAACAATGTGAAAGACTTGAAATGAAGACTTAAAGATGAATAAAAGAGTATGGAACAAAAGAAAAAAGTACACAAACAGAATTACTAACTAATCCAAAACCTGGAATGAATGAAGGAGAAGAGACAAACAAAGAGGCCCTCTTGCAAATACAATTACTAAATTACACTCTTTTGAAACTGCAGTTCATTTCAAATTAATTTAGCACATTTAACAATAATTTAGATACCTATTACATCATTCGAATCTTTACGTTGTATATAAGCTTTAATTGTGTTAATTCTGCTTTCTTTATAGGTCCTCCAGAAGTCACCTTGACTACGCCTAGGCGAGTACTAGTCCATCTAGGCCAGAATCTTAATATCAACTGCAGCGCGACTGGCGCTCAACCTATGGAAATCGGATGGAAAGCTTGGAAACGTGACATGCCTAGTTCAGTTTACACCAATAAAGGATACATTAAGTTCAACAATATCCAATCCGAACATGCCGGTGTATATTGGTGCATGGCTACCAATCCAGCTGGTACCGGAGGTGCTATAGCTGAGGTCATCATAGAAGGTGAGTAGTGCATTCTTGGTCAATAGTATTATATGTGAGTACAAAACTTTTCATTGTTTTGAAACTATTTTGTCGTGAAATTAATAAAGTATCTAATTGATGGATTCGACCGTTACTTGATGCAAGTTATTGTGAAATAAAGTATCTACTTAACTATTTAGTAGGCTTGCCATACGTTCCGGTTTAACTGGGATTGTCCCGGTTTTAGACGTCGGTCCTATATCCTGGCATCCTGGCCGGTTTGTCCCGCTTGTACAAACCACAAACTATAAATTTAGTTCAAGTAATTCTGTGAATGTTTAGATGTTAAATATATATACACACAACCAAACTTATATGGAATCACCATGTATTTCAAAGTAATATTTATTTCTTAAAAAAATTGTTATTGTTGTGAAGAATAAAGGTTTTAATTGAAAATAAACAAATCTATAAGACAATCAGATAGTACAGCTCGGTACGGTATAGAATATTTGCTTGAGCTGCAAATTGAACGAAAATAAATAAACTAACTTTTGCGTCCAAAAACGAAAATATGTGTCATATGGGCTTACAGAACTTACAACGGGGAAATATTATTGGTCTTGTGGAGCAAGTAATGTTCTCAGAGGGACATAGCTGTAGAGTTAGGCGTAACACAGGGCGTTCTGTCCAAAACCTATGCTAGGTAACAGGACTAGGAAAGCTCAAAAATAAAGCAAGGGAAAGTCGCCAAAAAGTAATAACGGCTCGCCACGATCGTTTAATTTTCCATTCAGCTTTAAGACGCCCAACCATTTCTCACCTGCAGCTCCAAAGGCAGCTTTTGGAAGCTACAGGTGTAACTCTCTCAGTTGAAACGATAAGAAGACGAGTTCCTGCCAAGAAATATACAGCAGGAGACAGTTATGTCTCGAGTTATCAAGGAAGCACAAGATTGATCGCCTAAATTGGTGTCTTCACCACCAAAACTGGAACATTGGGAATTGACAAAATGTGCTATTTTCAGAAAAAGTCAGGATTTGTGTAAAATCAGATGATCCACGAAATTGTGTACTTAGAGGTCGAGAAAGACAAGCAAGAAGGAAAACTGTCAGATCTGTTCACAAATATACAAGAGGAAGTGTAATGTTTTGGAGAGGAATTTTGATCCGTAAAAAACCTCCTTTAAATTTAATCCAATCAACTTTAACTGCTCATAGGTATGTTGATAACCTGTAGTTAGGCTCTGGAGAGGTGTAACAGGAGAAAATTTAATTTTATTGCATGATAATGGACCTCTACATACCATTAGAGTGACTAGAGGCATCATTGAACAGAAGTTATCCCTTGTTTGGAGTGGCCTGCTTGCTCACCGAGCTTAAACCTATAGAGAATGTGTGATATTTGCCTAAAAGAAAAATTAGAGCTCGCCAGAATAATCCACAAAACACCTTACGGCTAGTACTAGCTGCTCTTGAAGGATGGAACAAGCTACCACAACAAAATGTTGATAATTTGATTAGGAGCGTGCCCACACAAACTGAAGCTTGCATTAGGACTCGAGGTGATAATACTGACTACCAAAAAAAAAATAAAAACAATTTAAACATTATTCGTTTTACATTGAAATTTTTTATGCTATTGACTTTAAAACAACTAATTTTAATTTGCTTGTTAAATACTTTATTGTTTTATTTAATTGTTATGTATTTGTTACTAGATTGCTTTAAAATAAATATTGTTTGACTTCGTGTGTGCGTTTTTTTAAATTAGCACGAAATAATAAGAAATACCAGGTGATTTCATATAACTTTGGGTGTGTATATAGTCCAACATGGAAGTACCCGATTTCTTTCTCTGTTGCCTGCGATTGAAAAAATTCTAAATATGTTCGAAAGACTTAGACTTCAAAGAAATCATACTTCCTTTCCCAAAAAACTGTCCAGGTGCAATGTGGTGTAATTTCTTTAAAAGTGAGATGGGTGAATTATATTTTTGGTTTGTGCATGGACAATTCAATAATTTGAGCAAGACGGTGATATTCATAGAAAAAGTGAAGCAAGCGTAATAACCGATATTATTTTGGAGGTAAGAAGATTGAAATCTAATCTTCAAGAACGTATGGATAACAATTTTGTACCAAATGGCGCAAAACGCCTTTATTAAACGCCACTTAATATTGAGAAAATTTGGCCCGGAAATTGATTAATAGAACAGAAGTAACTGATTTTTACCGACGATGCATTTCGTTCATTGAGTTGTGGAAACTTTAACTTTAAACTCAGCAGACGCAGGGAGTGAACACAAACTAGTCCTAGCAAAAATAAGAATAAAAATAACACCAAAACATTTTCTACAGGAAATTACCGAGGAAAAATTCAATGTAGAATCACTGTGGAACGACTCTACAAGAGAAATGTACCAAAGGAGGCTAGCACAGAAGATACAGCTGAAACAAATAGACGACATCGATGATATAAACGCTAGCTGGGTGAAAATTAAAAACAAAATTGAAGAGACAGCGACAGAAGCTTTAGGAAAACGTAAAGTCATACTCAGCAAAAGGAACAGCAACAATACATCATGGTTCTAAAAAGAAATAAAAGGGAAATGTAAAGAGAAATGAGAGGCCTACATGAAGTATAAAATATCAAATACTCCAAGATCCAGAGACAGCTATAGAAGAATACGAAATGAAACAAAGCACTTGATAAGAAGAACAAAAAGTGAACACTGGGAACGGTTTACAAAAAAGAGAGAAAGCGACTCCTACGGTACCTATACAAAAATAAATATGGAGATTCATAAGAAACCAACGGAAAGAAATGGCAGAATTGAAGGAATACAATAACATACCAGCAAACGAATGGGAAAGATACTTGACGGAACCGTTTAAGTGAAAGTAAAATAATAATCGACACAATAACGTACTTGAATTAAGACACGAAATAGAAATCAGTTTTCAAGAAGTAGAGATAGTCATAAATTCACTCAAAAATAGAAAGTCGCCAGGACCAGACGGAATAACCAACGAGCTTCTAAAATACGGAGGAGAAAGTATAACCCTAGAGATGACAAAACTTATATGCAAAAATTAATATTGCACTGCAAGATGCCAGACGCATGGAGAAACAGCATAATCATACCAATGTTCAAGAAAGGAGACCAAGAAGACCCCAACAATTATAGAGGTATAAATCTACTGAACACCGCACTTAAGCTAACTACAAAAGTCCTATCCAACAAAATCAATAAACTAACAACTTTATCAGATGAACAACAAGGATTCAGATCCGTAAGATCCTGCGTAGACGCCGTATTTGCACTGAGACAAATCACAGAAAAGGCCATCGAGTACAATAAACCAGCAAATCTATGTTTTATAGACCTGACAAAGGCTTTCGATCGCATCCAAGTCGGAGACGTCTTACACTTACTGTATAGAAGAAACATAACTATCACTATTATACAAACCATCGAAAACATCTACTTCCATAATCGAATACAGGCAAACATAAAAATGGAAATCTAACACAGTTTATACCAGTACAAAGCGGAGTCAGACAAGGTAACTAGTTAAGCCCACTGCTCTTTAATATAATAATGGACGAAATAATAGAAGCAGCACGTAAAGGTCATGATTATAGAATGGGAACAAAGAAATCCAAATATTATGTTATGTAGACGACGCCGCATTAATCGCCGAGACATAAGACGATCTCCAAAGATTAACACACATCTTCAATACAACAGTCAAGAAATAAAATATAATAATATCAGCAGAAAAAACCAAATATATGACAACATCTAAATACCCACTACGATGTAAAATCGAAATTGATGGGAAAATAATACAGCAGGAAGCAAGGTTTAGATATCTGGGAATAGATACAAAGTGGGCCAAAGAAAACAGTCCACCTCGATATTTGGCAGTATTTATTGGATTTTAAGGAAATGACGAAACAGGTCGATTTCTGATCTAAGGGGGACACATTTTTACGGTACATACATTTGTCATTTGTCAACCCCCTCCCTTCCACTTCCCCCACCCCTTATTTTTAAATAGGGAATAGGGGTTGTCTGCTAGCTCATTTAAAAGGTTATTCAATTCTTTATTTAGTAATATAAAAATTAACATAATTATTTATACATAGTGTCCAAGAAAAAAATATATTAATTAAATTAATTGACACAGAAAGAAGAATGTATGTAATTTATTTAATTCAAAATTAGCCTAATAAAATGAAAAAAAATCAAAATGTAATTCCGTGCAGGTTACAAACTTACAAAATTCGATTTGACCCCCTATTTGTTTAAATAATTATACCTATATAAAATTTAAATATCAAATTTGCAAAAAATTATTTTTTGCGTTTTAAATAGGCACTATAAATTATTATATTTAATAGGGAAGGTTGCGCTATTATTATTATTAGTGCGCTATATGTTTTTAGTATTAAGCAAAAAAAACGCTGGACGGAAGGGCCGCCCGAGAACTTTATCGTGCCGATCTATTATCGTTATGGTACTAGATATTGGCATTCTATAAAAATAACAAAGTTACTCGTTATTTTGATATTTTAGAAACACCTACTGTACTTAAAAGTATTTTATGGTTCTACGCATCATTAATTCCTACATTTGAGAAAATGTTCGATGCCATATTTCGGGGACACACTATAGATGTGTAGATTATTGCATAAATCAATAGAATATTATAGTCATACTTTCATTTCAAATTAGTTCATTTTTCTGAGAAATTAATAGTTTACAATATTTGCATTTCATTCTATTTCGATTACGCCAGTCAATGCGCGAGATTAAGAACAAGATATTATCTCCAAATTCTATCCTACTGCATGGATTTTAATGAAATTTTGGGAGTAGCCCAATCTCCTAATTCAAAGTCTATCCTATATACTATGGCGCTTTTATCATGGGGGAAGTTCCCACCACTTCTCAGGGGTGAAATATTTTTATTTTCGAATTACATGGAGAAAAAGGAAGATTTTTAAGAAAATTTAAAAATTCATTCTATAATTTGATCACATTTTTTAAAAAAACCATTCATTTTAAACCCGTTTAACTTTTTGAAAGTAGAAATAACACTATATTAAAAGGTATTGAGAAGAAAAACAATGCATTTAAATTATGGTGGATGGGGAGTTAAATGTATATACTTTTCATTTCTCCTTAAAGTACATTAGTCATTATATTTTTTGCACCATATCTCGCTTAGTTTGTAAGTAACCGACATTTAACGGTGCTCGTTTTAAAGGCCTTTTCAAACACTACAAAAGGTGTTGGTAGCATTATACACCTAAAACCTACCGTTCCTCTGTTATTTCAAGTTGAATACACCAATTTGAGCATGCACCAAAAAACAAACTATTTTCACCTACCATATCTCTTTTTGTATTATAAATAGAACATTTACGAAGGAACGAATCTCTTTATTATTTATAATCTAAAAAATGTTTTATATAGAGTTTTTAGTTCGATGCATAGTTTTTAAGGTATTCACAAAAAATCCGTCCGAAAAGGTGTCATTTTTCAATGAAAATGGCCAATTTTCAACTACGCATAACTCAAAAAGTATTGAGTTCTCAAAAAAAAGTATAGACCAGTTTTTGCTTAGAAATAGGTTCTTCAGCCACTTCCGTGCTTATTTTGACCAACAAATTTTCCACCCCCTTGAAGAAGTGGGAACCGCCCCAAGATAAAAGCGCCATAGTATATAGGGTAGATTTTGTTTCTTGAGCTATTCCCTACTTACTGTGAAAATATCAAGTACATCAATGTAGTAGGATGGAATTCGGAGCCAAATACCCTCATTGACTGCTCTACAATAATGCTCTGCTATGAACGCGTGAGAGAGGACACACATAAGATTATAGCAAAATTTCTATTTACCGTAACTTTTCTAGTTTTTGAGCTACAGCAATAAATTTTATGTCATTGGAAAGGTAATTTTGCATTCTTTCAAAATGTGTTAAAATATACAGGGCGTATCAAAAAAATTAAGATTTTTTATTCATTTCCGGTTCAACCGGAAGCCACGTTTTTGGTAAAATTTATTGTGATAATAGATAATAAAATACCATATATGTCTGCAAAATTTCAGATTTTAGTTTCTATTAAGAAGGAAGTTACGGGCACTCGAATATTTTTTTATAAAAAATTCATAACTCCCCTCCTATGGGGAGTTAAGATATATGACTAATGTCATTCAATTTACTGATAGGATATCAAAAATATATCAAAAAATAAAAAAATTCCTTGGAGCCATTTTTGAGAAAATCTAGTTCAAATTTATGTCAAAATTTGACCCCTTAAATATAGGCAACCCGTAACTTTTTCTGAAAAACGATAACATCTTTCTTATAGCCCCATCTTTAGGCTATATAACGACTTTTTCAAATTAAACTTATCTTCAAAAACTTTTTAGATAGATAGGGAAATGTGTCGGGGGGGGGGCGGTCGGCCATGTTGGCCGCCATTTTGAATTTGGAAATGTCAAATTCCGTACTTTTATTTACCTATCGATGAGCTTACTTTGAGTTGAATTTCATTTATTTCTGTCAAAATTTGCAAAAATGGGCCCTAAATAACCCCCCTATTTCGGCCCCCCTTTGAGAGATTTTTTTTAAAAGCTTAGTTTCTCGACAAAATTAACTTAAACTTACTCATACCGAATTTCATCAAAATCGGTCCAGTAGTTTTTGTTGGGCGGTGGCGACATACGTACGTACATACGTACGTACGTACGTACGTACATACTTCCGACATGTTTTTTTTATTTGCTTTTTAGACTCAGGGGGACTCAAAACGTCGAAAAAAAGTGAAATCTGAAAAAATTTTTTTTGCACGATCCTATAACTTTATCTATTATACTATACTACGTATATAGTACGATAAAGTAAAAATGGTTAAAAAGTATTTAATAATTTATGAGATATTTAATTTGTTTATTAAATGTTACTATATTTTCAATTGCAGAAACGTGGTTGTTGCCAAAAGATAATAAATCTGTGTAAGGTCTCATTACTTTTATTTTTATGTAGATTTTTAACAAATGTACTGATAAATTCAATTTTCAATTTAACTCCAATTAGTCCAGAATGCCACTGCGCATCCGCTAGGAAAAATATTCTAATTCGGATTTTTTGCACAATCTTACTCAAAAAGGACTCCTTTTAACAAATTTGCATGTTGCGAGGACCAAAAGGTAAAAATTTTTTAAACGATTTTTTTTTGTTTTTTTCCTAAAATTATTTTTTTTTGCATGGAACAAAGTTTTTTTAGATTTTTTGGATCATTCCAAACAGAAAAGGTCTTTAGTGACTTTTCTCTAAAAATGATAGTTTTTGACATATAAGCGATTAAAAATTGAAAAATTGCGAAATCGGCCATTTTTAACCCTCAAAAACTATGTGAAAAAGTTAAAATTTGAATGTTGCCAAAGTAAGTAGATATTCTTTAAACATCGTTTCATTAAATCTCGAAGAGTTTTTTGCAATACAATACTCAAAACTCCTTTGTTTTTTAATTGATAATCAAGCGTGCGCGACACTATTTTCCACCGACAGTATGGTGCAAATAAAAGGAATAAATTCGTTATTTCGTAAACCGACGACTTTAAGGAAAAATCCCGAAACAGGTCGATTTGTATTTTTAAGTTATGATATTATGGCATATATGATATACTAGTGACGTCATCCATCTGGCCGTGATGACGTAATCGATGATTTTTTTAAAGGAGAATAGAGGTCGTGTGCTAGCTCATTTGAAAGGTTCTTCAATTCTCTATTTAGTAATATAAACACTTATATAATTATTTATACAGGGTGTCCTTCTAATTCTTTTTTGTCAAATAATTTAATTTAATAAAAATTTTTTGGACAACCTGTATATATAATTATGTAAATGTTTACATTACTGAATAGAGAATTGAAGAACCTTTCAAATGAGCAACCGCACGACCCCTATTCTGATTTAAAAAAATAATCGATTACGTCATCACGCCCAGACGGATGACGTCACTAGTATACCATACATGCCACAATATCATAACTTAAAAATAAAAATCGACCTGTTTCGGGTTATTTTCTTAAAGTAGGTAGCCGGTTTACGAAATAACGAATTTATTCCTTTCATTTGCACCATACTGTATACACATACAACGGTGGAAAACAGTGTCGCGCACGCGTGATTAGAAATTAAAAACAAAGGAGTTTTGAATATTATATTGCAAAAAACTCTTCGGGATTTCATCAATCGATGTTTAAAGAATATCTACCTACCTTGGCAACATTCAAATTTTCAGTTTTTCACATAGTTTTTGAGCGTTAAAAATGGCCGATTTCGCAATTTTTCAATTTTTAATCGCTTATATGTCAAAAACTATCATTTTTAGAGAAAAATCACTAAAGACCTTTTCTGTTTGGAATGATCCAAAAAACCTAAAAAAAACTTTGTTCCATGCAAAAAAAATAATTCTAGGAGAAAAACAAAAAAAAACGTTTAAAAAATTTTTGACCACCTTTTGGTCCTGGCAACATGCAAATTTGTTAAAAGGAGTCCTTTTTGAGTAAGATTGTGCAAAAAATCCGAAATAGAATATTTTTGGGAATAAAATGGCATTTGAACATTGTTCTAATTTGTTTATAAATTGTTTTTTTAATAACGTCGCGCGTCGTGGGGTTACACATTTTGAAATCCCGTTTCGATAATCGGATTCCTGAGAATTTTTCACTAATTGACAAATTTTTTTGTCGTTATTTCTTCTTCTTCTTTCCTTATAGTAAAAACATAGTTTTGCTTATGACATGTTGTTTCATTAAAAATGTCCAATCTCCTAGTTGTAAATTCTAGACCTCAAAATATTAAGATTTAACTAAAATCACTTAAATAAAATACGGCTCCTTATTGAGTTACAGGGTGTTTTATTTAAAAATTTAATTTAAAAAATATTTTTGCTCAGTATTTTAAAACTATTCGACGTATCCTTTTCATACTTAGTAGAAAGTGTAAGTACTAAAATACACACTATGAAATTATGTTAAATACACGTTTCCGGCAATTACCAGAGGCGTACGACAGGGGAAAGTAAATGGTTGACCCTTCCCAAATTCTACGTCACTGGTGAAATTGCCATTTTAGCACAATTTTTAGATTCTCCAATACTATATGTAAATATTATTTTCCTCACTCGCAACGATACAGTCATTAGTTTTCGAGATATTTGAAGTTAAACATGTAACGGCACAGTTATTTTGATTAGTGTATTGTGCCGCTTAATTTTTAGTTTTAAATATCTCGAAAACTAATGATTTTACAGTTAAGAATGAATAATATATTTTTCAGTCTAAATGATAAAATCATAAATTTTCGAGATACTTGAAATTAAAAATTAAGCTGCACAAAATATTAATCAAAATAACTGTGCCAATTACACGTTTAACTTCAAATATATCGAATACTAATGATTTTATCGTTACGAGTGAAGAGTATGTTATATACATAGAGGAGAATCTGAAAATTGCGCTAAAATGGCAATTTCTCCAGTGACGTAGAATTTGGGAAGGGTCAATTATTTGCTGTCCCCTTTCGTACGCCTCTCGTAATAGATGGAAACGTGTAGTTACCACATTTGGGTGTATAGTGCCTACACTTTTTTTTTTAAATACTGAGCCAAAATATTTTTTTAAATTTTTAAATAAAACACCCTGCAACTCAATAAGGAGCCACATTTTATTTAAGTGATTTTGCTTAAATCATAATATTTTGAGGTCTAGAATTTACAACTCAGAGATTGTACATTTTTAATGAAACAACATGTATAAGTATTGTCAAAATAACTGTCAAAGTTGATGTTGATATTTTGATCTGCTCCTGTAAAAGATAAAAGTTTTGGTGTTTTTTGGAAGATAAAGTAGTGGTTAATAATTAATTTAGTGTTTATAAACAAAAACATTTCAGTATATAGTGGTTTAAAACTTATTTCCCCCTAAATGGGGGATAAAAGTGAGTCAGGGACGTCTCTTGTGACGCGAGTGACTGCGGATAATGGTGATATTATTAGTAAAATGGAATTGAATATGCAAGATGATGGACAAAATGCGAGACCGAAGATTAAACAATTCAATTTGCTTTCAGATAAGTATAATCTTGATAATATTTGGGTTTACATTGAAAGGATTGGTGATGATCTTAATTTGGGAAAATTACATGCAATGACGATTGGGCACCTTATTTTAAAAAAATTAAAGTTAACGAATGTTCGAGAAATTAAAAGTATAGGTAGGAACCGTGTAAAAGTTTTGCTTACTTCTCGGTTAGAGGCAAATAACCTCGTCAATAACAGCTCACTTAAAGAACAAAATTTGAAAGCATATATTCCTAGTCATTTACTAGAAATAAAAGGTGTGGTGAAAGACGTTGACACTAGATATGATGTGAAATATCTCATGGATAACATCGAAACTCCTTCTAATGTTTTGAGTATATATAGGACTAAGCGTAGGGTAAAAAAGAAGATAAAATTGAATATGTGGACAAAAAAACTATAATTATAACTTTTGAAGGCAATATTTTACCGAATTATGTTGCCTTTAATAGAGTATATTTTTCTGTTGAACAGTTTTTTGGCCGAGTTGTTCAATGTTATAAGTGTTTAAAATTTGGGCATGTTTCAGGGCAATGCCGAAGTACACAGGAACTATGTATACAGTGCGGTGAAATTAAAAATAAAGACCATCATTGCGAAAAAAGTGTGTTTTGTATATATTGCAAAAATAACGAACATGTGACAATATCAAAAAAATGTCCATTTTATGAAAAACAAAAGAAAATTAAGAATATTATGATAGAACAAAAAACTACTTTTGTGGAAGCTAGATTAATATGTGAAAACTCCTTTTCGGCACTCATCAGTCCCAACTCTTTCTCTTGTTTAAATAATAATGAAAAAGAATTTCCATCCCTACCAATTAATAATAATGATAAAAATCTTGGTCCGACTCGGCCAACTGTAGAAATTAATAGATCTCAATTTTTGACTCAATCAAACTCTAATATAAATAATTAAAATGAACACTCAGGAAAGAAAAGAAAAGCAAATTCACCTATTTTAGAATCAACATCTCATAAACCGATGTTCCCCTTCACTTTTGGACCGTCTCAACCTTTGCCAACTTATTCTTATACACCGAATAATAATATCGAAAATAAAACTGAACTAGCTAAATCTGTAGCAACATTTATAATAAACTTTTTAAAAAATATTCATACAGTAGAAGACATAAAAACCTTAGAAAACAAAATAATTATTAAAGAAGTAGAACAGTTCATAATTAATTCATAATGTCAATACAACATAATTTAAAAATAAGTCAGTGGAATTCCAGATCTGCTATATCAAACAAAGGTAGTTTAATGCATTATTTAAATAATAAAAGTATAGACATCCTCCTAATTAGTGAAACATGGTTCAAAAAAGATATTAGTTATCATTTTAAAAATTATAATTTGGTTAGAAAAGACAGAAATGATGGCTTCGGTGGTGTAGCTATTCTCATCCACAATTCAATTACTTTTAGTGAATTAAATTTAAACTCTAATTTTAACACGGAAATAGAAGTTTGTGGTGTAACAATTAAATATAAAACAAAGGATCTGAATATTTTATCTATATATAGACCACCTAAAAGTAAAAGTTCAATAAATGATTGGACAAACATCTTCTCGCAAGTTAAAAATTCAGCAATTATAGGAGGAGATTTTAATGCTCACCATACTATTTGGGGATCTAGTTACAATGACACAGTTGGAACACAGCTTATTAATACTGCAGATGATTTCAACCTTATCGTAATAAATAATGGCGAGCCTACTGTTCTTACTCGACCAGATCAAAATAGTTCAGCAATTGATGTAACTTTTGTTACTCCTGACATAGCTAATAAAATCCACTGGTACATACATTCTGACACACTAGGCTCTAACCATTTTATTATTAATATGGAAATATTAGATAGTACTACAACTGAAGAGTTTATACCCAGAAGTAAGTGGAACATTAGAAAAGCCAATTGGACTCTATACACAACCTCAGTTGAAAATTTTTTTAATAGTGTTTACGAAATGGACAGTACATCTGATAAATATTGCTTTCTAATAGATAGTATGAATCATGCTGCGCACATTTCAATCCCGCAATATAAAACTTTTAAAAATAAAATTCGTTGTTCCCCACCTTGGTGGAATACAGAATGTGATACAATTATTAAAGAAAGGCAAGAAGCACTGACAGAATATAAAAAAAATGCTAATTTTAATAATTATATAAAGTGTCAAGCTAGCATGGCTAAAACTAAGAAGAATCTAAAATTGATAGCTAAAAAGAGTTGGAAAGATTTTGTGTCTTCTCTAAACAAAAATACTCCAACTACAACGTTGTGGAAGCAAGCCAGAAAACTAAATAGAAAATCAATTCCAAATGCATACAATTTGGATAACACCTTAGAGGATGAAATCTTTGATAAAATTGCTCCGCCATCTGTTAAACCACCTAATACTCATAATTATATTCCAGAAAAGCAAAGCCATTTTTTACTAGAACCTTTTAATATTACAGAACTAGAATATGTTCTAAAAAATCGAAAAAACACGAGTCCAGGATTTGATAATATTAAATATCCAATGATTCAACATCTCCCTAAAATTGCCAAACTTCTAATGTTAGATATTTTTAATTGTGTAATCAGCAATAAATCAGTTATTGATCAATTTCACGATGTAATTGTTTTACCAATATTAAAACCAGGTAAAAACTCAAATTTGGCTCAGTCATATAGACCGATTTCTCTTATGTCCTGTATGTTGAAAACTCTAGAACGAATGATAAAACACAGGTTGGAATGGTGGGTAGAAAAAAATAAACTTCTTCCAGATTTTCAGTTTGGTTATAAAAAAGGATATGGTACTTTAGACGCACTTTCTACACTAGTAACAGATATTCAAAACACATTTTCCAACAACACCTATTTACCTACTATATGCTTAGACATTGAAAGTGCATATGACAATGTCAGTCTTGACATTTTAAGGGAAAAATTGATAAAACATTTTCATATATCGCCTCAGTTGGCTGAAGCTCTTTATAATTTTTATTCCTGCAGAAAGATATATCTAAGAACTAATTATAATAAACTGATAGGCCCTAGATATAATAATTTAGGACTACCACAGGGATCAGTATTGAGTCCCCTTTTGTTTAATATGTATACTGCGGATTTGCATAAAGTCCCTACTGACATTTTTAAATTTCAAATAATACAATATGCTGATGATTTTCTCCTGTATTCACAGGCCAAAACTTATGATAACTCGGTTCAAACCTTAGGACAAATTCAATGTTGTGTTAATTTATGGTTCAATCAAAACGGATTCGAAATAGCTCAAAATAAATCTACTGTCTGTATTTTCACTCGACATAATATCCCAAAAATAGAGAATTTCAAACTTAATGGCTACGACTATGCATTTGCTTCTTCCATTAAGTATTTGGGAATGATTTTGGATCGTAAATTGACTTGGAAATTACATATTAACTTTATGATAAATCGATGTAATAAGGGTCTAAATTTTCTTAAATCAGTTTCAAGGATCTGGTGGGGAGCTGATGTTGAAACTTCCTTGCTTTTCTATCGATCATATATTAGATCTATAATTGATTATGGTAGTATTCTATATGGCTCAGCTTCTAAACATATTTTAAACAAAGTAGACGTTGTACAAAACTTAGGACTCCGTATCTGTTTGGGAGCTATGAAATCAACCCCAAATAAAGCTTTACATGTAGAAGCTTTAGAAATTCCACTCAATTATAGAAGGAAATATCTCAGCCAGAAATTTTTAATGAAAATTCGTTACCTAAATATCGGTCTTTACCAAAATATTAACAAGCTGAATGTAGCGGATTTAACTAATAAATACTGGAAGCTAAAGAACTCTCCTCCCCTTTGCGAGGCTTTTCGAGATCTGTTAAATTTTGACTGTGATTATAACATGATTGATAGTTTTGGACTCGAAGATTTTCGTTCTTTTTTACATACAGTTAAATTAGTAAAACCAAGTTACCATGAAAACAGTAATATTAGCTCTAACATCTTAAGAACTTTCTTAGATAATTGGCCAGATTCTATAAATATATATACAGATGCATCTAAGACGTTAGTTGGCACTGGATGTGCCTTTTTCATACCTGCTACTAAAACAGAAAAAATATTTAAGTTAGGCCATGATTTTTCTATCTTCAGTGCTGAAGCCATAGCAATTTATGAGGCCCTGCAATATTTTAAAGAATCAGAAGATATATCTGCAACAATTATTTCCGATTCCCTTTCTGTTCTTCTTGCTATTCAAACTATAGATTTTCCCAATAACAATTCAAATATTTATATCCTACTAATTAAGAAAATCCTTTTTGAAATTCATAAAAATAAAAGAAGAGTGAACTTTTTATGGGTTAAGGCTCATATAGGACTAACGCATAATGAATATGTTGATAGGTTGGCTAAAAAAGCCATTGAATATGGTACTTCACATAATCGTAAGTTTTGCATATCTGACTTAGTTAACACTATTAAGCATCGAGTTAAAAATCAGTGGAGTCAATCATGGCGAGATCTTTGTAAACAATCCAAATCTCAGTATTCACTGATTCAACCTTCTGTTCCAAATATATATTGGTTTAAAAATTACGTAGTACCTCGAAGATATATAACAACATTAATTAGAATGAAGTTTGGGCATGCATGTTTCCCTCTACATCTAGCAAGAATTAAAGTTTTTGATTCAAATCTTTGTACAGAATGTCAGAGGGTTGGTGACTTAAATCATACTTTCTTTGAGTGCGCAAAATATATTCCATGCACATATAATTTAATCCAAGATTTAATAAAATGTAATGTTTTTCCACCTTTCAATGTATCCTATCTATTGTCTCTGAACAGCAAGAATATATATGATTGTTTAATGAAATTTATCTGTGAAACTAAAATTAATCTCTAAACTTGTTAATCCTGATAATTTGGTATATTATGTACATATGAAAAAAGAAGAAGAAGAAGAAGAAGATACATAATGGAAAATGTGGTGAGCAACTTGGACAGTCCATAGCGGCCAGCTTTTGAACTGAGTAGAGAGCTGTAGAAGAGTTTGCTATGGAACTCTAAGGACCTCATTGCCTTCCTTTTGTATGAACAGAAAACAAAAAAAAAAGTTGTGACTGGCTAAATGACACCCAAGTCAATGCCATAAAAACCAAAAAAAAAAAAAAAAATGTATAAGTAAAATTATGTTTTTACTGTATGGGAAAAAAAAGAAGAAATAACGACAAAAAAATTTGTTAATTAGTGAAAAATTCTCAGGAATCCGATTATCGAAATGGGGTTTCAAAATGTTTAATCCCCGCGACGTTATTAAAAAAACAATTTATAAACAAATTATAAAAATTTTCAAATGGCATTTTAGAGGGGAGTTAAATTAAAAATTGAATTTATCAGTACATTTGTTGAAAATATACTAAAATAAAAGTAATGAAGCCTTAAATAGATTTATATTATTTTGGCAAAAACCGCGTTTTTTCAATTGAAAATATAGTAATATTTAATAAACAAATTAAATATCTCATACATTATTAAATATTGTTTAACCAATTTTTTTTCACTTAATATTGATATCATAGCGCAACTTTTCCTATAAAACAAAATAATTTGTAGTACTTATTTAAAACGCAAATAATATTTTTTTGCAAATTTGATTTTTATCCGCTTTGATTTATAGCTTTGCAGAAAAAAATCCTAAAACCCTCATTAAAATGTAAATGATTTGGATACTTTCTTGAAAATATCTTTTGTACCCACCTAAACTTTGATATAAAATTTGTTCCAACTTGTACAAATTTACATTTTGAGTTACATGTAGTGTAATCTTTTTTTACTAGTTTAAATACATTCTATTGCTGCCACAAAACAGAAAAGAATGTTTTTGATAAATAAACATTGCTTTTCGCTAAACTTCAATGTTCAAGCTGCCACCCATCTTCCTCTTGGTAGGTTGAATATTGAATTTAAGCGAAAAACAATATTTATTTGTCAAATAAACAATTTGCTCTATTTTCTGATGTTAATATTACTGAACAGAGAATTGAATAACCTTTTAAATAAACACAATACACGGTTAGGACAATCGACAAAAGATTAATACCGAGTGATACCGATAACCTTTTTGACGAGGTATCACTGATTAGTACTTTTATAGCATCAAGTATTAAATAGAATGAAATTCGACGACCGACGCGCGACGATGCAAATTGAGTATGTTGACAAATTAATGGGTTCAATTATTTAAATATTTTCACGAAATACACATGAGGGTGGGTCGGTTCTCTAGTTTTTTTTTGCCTGTAGTGAAGAAAGTTGCCAAATGGTCTAGAATAAATAGTGAAATTTTTATTTTTTTATTTTAATATTTAGCCCCACCGCCCGACCCCTAAAAAAATTAAAAATTAAATTCTTACATCAATGAAACCTGATGCTTCAAATGACTAAAAATAGCTTCAAATGCACTTTAAAAAATACTTGATTAATTTTAACAACCTTAAACCTCACCGCCAGGTAAATTTGTCCAGGTCCAGAAGGATCCCTAATACCCCTAAGTACTCTACGCCTACAGCGCCTACCTTTGACTGTAATAGACCGAACTGAATTATCGAGTAGACAAGGAGCAATGATCGCTAGTGCAGTTCTTGAAGATATTGGATTGATATCCAAAAATGACAAGTCTATATAATAGACAATTCTAAATTAGATCGACAAAGAAAAAGGCAACGACTTGATTTACAAAAAAAAAAACATAAAGGATGATGCTAGTCTGCAAGCTCTCTATTTTGATGGTCGCAAAAATCAAACCCTTCACATTCAAGATCAGGGAGAATCGTCATCTAGAAAAACCACTGTCGAAGAACATAAAGTGTTATTGAAGGAACCTGGTAGCGACTATATAGGACACGTAACACCTCAAAATGGTACTGCAAAGACCATAGCAGCAACGATTTTTAACTATTTAACAGAAAATCAGGTGTCAATTAGCGAGTTGACTGCTGTTGGCTGCGGTGGTACTGTCGTTAAAACTGGGCCCCACGGTGGTGTAATACATTTTATGGAATTGCGAGTACGTCATAAACGACCCTTGCAACGGAAAATATGTCAACTACATACAAACGAATTGCCACTTCGACATTTGGTTAGATAGCTGGACGCAAATACCACAGGACCTCTCTCATTCTCGTGTTCTATCGGCAAACTTATTAAAACTTATGAGCGATTACCTGTTGTGTGCTACGAAAAATTCAAAGTTGAGTTGCCTGAGGTAAATTTAAAAGGACTAAGCAGCAACCAAAAATGTTTATACCAGATGTGCACTGCCATATCTTCCGAAAACTGTCCAAATAATTTAGCGAATAACCCTCCTGGCAAATTATTTCATGGAAGATGGCTAACTACGGCGAATCTTATCTTGAGGGCTTACATTGCAGTAAAGAATCCGCCGCCTAGTTTAAAAATTTTAACAGAATATATTCTGCTAGTATATGCTAAGGTTTGGTTTTTAATAAAAACTGTACCAGTGAGTACATTTGGAACTCTTCACCTTTGGAAGCTAATTGAATATTCCAGATATTTAAGTGACGAACTAAAAGCTGTAGTTGACACTGTGATCCAACGAAATGGCTTTTATGGCCATCCTGAAAATATTTTACTAACGATGATCTTTGACTCACGTAGTCATATAAGAAAATTGGGATACAAAAGGATATTAAAGTGCAGATCGAAAGCGCAATAAAATCTTATAAATTTAAATTACACTGCGAGAAAATTGGAAAATCCCAAGTTCAATAATTCTGAAGCGGAATCCTAGATAGATTGAATAAATTGGCAAGAGTGCAGATAATCGGAGCCGCTAATGATGAAAAATCTGACTGATGAAGACATTCAAGAATTTATTAAAACTGGTAGCTATCCAGAAGGAGATTTATGGAAGTTATCCTGCCATACACAGGCTGGTCAAAGAGATGTCAAATTAGTGACAAAGGCATTTTTGGCCGTATGTGAGTTTACTAATAGGGATGGTTGGATACGTATAACTATAGCATCTAGAAGCAACATGCCAAAGTTTAATAGCAAATCAGACTATGAAGTAGGAAATTAAAAGTTGCTCATATGGTTGTGTGGATGGGTGGGCAGGGATGGAACTCGATGGCAGCTACCTCCCCGCGATGAGTTCTAGGCTATTTTGTATATTTTAAACCACAAAATAAGCAAAGAGCTGCTCCAAAGTGGAAAAGTACTTTATTGTTTTTATCCAAAACTTGTCACGTACGGGGAGCTATAGTATAATGCACATTTATATTATACATAGTATATCATATCGCTGACTATAGTAATGAGTGAGCCTTCACACAGGGAAGCATTTGTTCCATGTATGCAGCCTCACTCATTACTATGAGAGCGATATGATATATTATACTATTATATTATAGTATAGCTCCCCGTGCGTAACAAGCTTTAAGGGCTGGCGGGGGGCCTAAATATATCTAAAAATTAAAAATATTTTTTTTAGGTAATAAGAGAACCATATTGCATCATTTCATAACACAGGGAAATTCATTTGTTGATTTAATTTTTTTTGTTTTTTGAGGGGGCTGGCGGAAGGCTCAAATAGTGACGAAAAATATTTAAAAAAATTTGTACAAGATAATTTTACCAATAGCAACTATTTCAACTACAGGCGTCTTGAAATTTAAAAAAAAAGTATAAACTTTTAAAAATGGTGGAATATATTTTGAATATACCAGGTACGTCCGTTTTTTAGAGTGGCACTTATTGACGGGTCGGACGATAGGGGTCGCATATTGGAGTTTACCGTACAAATTAAATTTTAATGTGACATGCAATGCTTTTTATGAAGAAATAAAGTTTATTAAAAGAAGTACAAGTCATAACCTATAAGTGAAAAGTACGAATGGTACAAAAAATAGATGTTTAATTAAGAGAGTATGCGCAAAATTTCGGGACAATGCTTTTTAAATCCATTTATTTTCTTCGAATACTGAAAAAACTATTTAATAAATTTTTTTGAAAATTTTAAATGCAGAATGAAATATTAAATTATTACCGAAGGCGAAATATTAAATTATTACCGAAGGCCGAAAGTCTCTTAGAATAAACAAAACTTTTGGGTGAGATATTAATTTGATATTAAAAATCACACTAAATTTTCTCTTCTTTTTCACCCCTGTAACTTATTAAAATAAACATTATAGAAGTTTTCAGGGACTTTCTGCCCTCGGTAATAATATAATCTTTCATTCTGTGATTAAATTTTTCAAAAATACTTATTAGTTTTCTCAGGATTCGACAAAATTAATACATTTAAAAGCATTGGTCTGAAATTTTGAGCCTACGCTATTAATAAAAAGTTTTGGCACCAGCTTAAGCATGTTTTTTCTACTTCACCCTATCCACCATTATTTATTATCCCGGGTAGGAGTTTCATAATTGATGGTAAGCCTACTTAACGGGAATATACTACGATGATACCAGTAAAATTTTAGTAATCCTTGTTGGTTGTGACTGTTTTGTTGAATATACATATTTAAAAAATACGTCTCAGTTCCATTTGTAACGGTCATTAACAATACATACTAGATATAGGGTATTAAGAAAATATATTTTAATTGCTTATTGCTTCTTTTCAGATAACTAATTGTCCTCAAAAAGTAAATGTGTATAATATACAATAAAATATAAATTTACCTACATCTGTATCTATAAAAGACCGACCGAAAATGCAATATTTTATTCGTTACCTATGTATGTATATTTTAAAAATGCCTTTTTAATAACAGAAGATAATAAAAAATAGTATGAGTATATGAACTTAATATGTTGTTTCATTTATACCACCCTCTAAAATCCTTTATAGTTATTCTCTAAAAGTATGTAAGGATTTGTTTTCGTCTTGCT
The DNA here is from genome assembly GCF_917563875.1 of Diabrotica virgifera virgifera. Taxonomy (NCBI): domain Eukaryota; kingdom Metazoa; phylum Arthropoda; class Insecta; order Coleoptera; family Chrysomelidae; genus Diabrotica; species Diabrotica virgifera. Next base: position 104,629,747 of record NC_065448.1, on the reverse strand, counting down.
AAGGCGCTTTGAATAATATATAGCTTGTACTATTTCAGCAACTTTAAAACAGTACTTCGGGTTGTAACTCTAAAACCGGAAGTCCGAAGTAAAATGTCTCACCTTTAATACCATCCTTGGGTTATAAGCTTTCATTCGACACCTCATTTGTAATTGTATTTGATATAATGACGAAGGAGTTGTGTTTAAATGCTAAATTTGTTAGATGACCTGCCTCATAAAAGCAGAAAAATTTTATGCGGTGACTTTAACATTAATTATGCTGCTGCTTGTGCTACCCAAGTGTTCCTGGCCAACATATTTGAATCGTATGATCTCTCAATGAGCGTTAATTCTCCTACAAGGATTACAAAAACTACATCTACCATAATCGATTATATTGTCTCAGATTTCTCACCCCTCGATGTCTGCTCTACAGTTATCAATGCGGGAGTTATCAATGAAGCAGTGTATACGAAGTTTAACATTTTCAGCAAACCCTCCTCAAAAACCCGACGTTTAGGTATGATTTTTTCCGTCCAGAATTTTCGTAAATTCCAAAATTTATGCTTAACTTCTGAGTGGCACTTTCCTTCTATTGACGTGGACTATAATTTCAGTGTTTTTCTAGATAAGCTTCTCCGCATCTTCAGTAAGGCATTTCCTTTAATTCCTATTAAGCCAAAACATCGGAAACCTTGGGTTACGAGAGGTATCCACATATTATTATCAGCCAAGAATATGGATTCACTACTATACATCAAGAAATTGTCTGTCCGAATATATCACAAAGTACAGGACAACATATCTAAAACTTATCAAATCAGCTAAAAAAGTCTATTATCAAAATCGTCTGGGAAGCTCTAAAAGTGTTGCAAAAGAAACTTGGTCTTCGAAATAAAACTCACACAACTCAATCATTTTCCCTTTCAAATCCTGAAAGTCTAAACTTTATTAATGGGAGCAAAAATATAACATCAACTATTTTGCCGCAACAAGATCCCATTTCCTATCACCCTAATTCAAGGAAGGTCTCGAATTCATTCTTTTTAAGACCAGTCGATAACTCTGAACTGATCCAAACAATCAATAGTATCAAAAGCAAATCATCTTGTAGTACTGATGGACCATCTATAAAAATGTTCTCTAATCTCACAGAAAATGTGTTGGAAATCCTCGTCTCACTAATTAATGATTCCTTCGAAAAAGGTAAATTTCCAGAGTGCCTAAAGACAGCCATTATTATTCCTCTTCATAAGGGCGTTGAAAAATCTAATGCCTGCAACTATAGACCTATTGCCTTACACCGGTACTCTCCAAAATTATTGAGAGACTCATTAAAACTCGACTTATGTCCTTTATCGTTGATAACAACATTTTATCACAAAATCAGTTCGGCTTTTTAACTAATAAATGTACCACTGATGCCATCTCTCCTGTACTACATGAGGTTTACCAAGCACTAAACAATAATCGTTATACTGCCACTGTTTTCTGTGACTATGCCAAAGCTTTTGATTGTGCAAATCACGACATCTTGATTAAAAAACTAAATTTCTATGGAATTCGAGGTAGGTATTTCTTTGAATTGGTTCCAATCCTACTTGAATAATAGGAAACAACTAGTTAGAGCAAATGATACTGACTTTAGTCTTAAAAACATTGTATGTGGAGTACCACAAGGTTCAGTATTGGATCCTCTTCTGTTACTTATCTTTATAAATGACATCACTAATTTAAAAATCGATCGGAAATATTTCCTTTTGCTGATGATACCAGTATCACTTGGAGCAACTCAACTATTGCATCTCTTCATGAAACTATAACTTTTGATCTACTGACGATAAAGATCTGGTCTAACTCTAATTTACTCTCTTTTAACGTTGAAAAAACAGTAGCATTATCCTATAAAGGAGCTCTTCAACCTTTGCCTCTTAATAACAGCCAGATCAGTACCGTTGATTCTGTAAAATTTCTTGGTAATTTTTTTAGACAGCAACCTCAAATGGTCCCTTCATATCGATTCGTTAAGTAAGAAACTCGCCTCAGCTTGCTATGCAATAAGATCTGTCTCTAGGGAACTCAAATTAGCATCTTCTAAAATAACATATTTTTGGTTGTTCGAGTCTCATCTTCAATATGGTCTTCCTTTTTGGGGTTCTAGTACAGCTTCCCAATTTGATGTTATTTTTAAATTGCAAAAAAGAGCAATAATATATTTGTTTGGCCTCAGAAGATTTACACATAGTAGAAGTTACTTCAGAGATCACGGAATTTTAACACTTCCATCTTTATATATTCTAGAAATGGTTTGTTTAATTCGTAAACACCTTCATGTCTTTCCAGCAAGGCCAATCATCTTTACTCCACCAGAAATTCAATTTTTGATATTTATTTACCGATGCCATCCACTCAGTTAGTAAAGAAATCTATACTATATTCCGCAAAAAAACTTTACAACTATCTCCCTTTACAACTTAAATCTGTAACATCTTTCCCAAAGTTCCGTAAAATGACAAAAGCCTACCTATTTAAAAGACCATACTATTCAATAGAATAATTTCTTAATGAATAACTAAGAAAATTGGGTTTCATACGCATTAGCTTAAACTTATCAGTTCCTAATGTTGTACTTTATTTATTTATTTATTTGTTGTAAGTATGCTCAATTTGCAATTTATATAAATTTTGCAATAAATTGTTTTTGTCTTTGCTTTTATCTCTTATATAATGTATATTGACGATTTATCTAATTTTAGGAAATTGTAGTTTTTAATTTTTGTTATTGATATTATTTTTCTTTTGACTGTATGTAAGCTTTGTCCATAAAACTGTAAAAATTTTCAGTGACAATAAAGCATATTTCTATTCTATTCTATTCTATTCTATTGTTTACAAAGTCCCTGGTACAGATGGGACATGGATAATGCAACGTTTTCACATTTTTCCAAAATGGGTGAAAACAAAATTCAATTCTGGGAGTGAGCCTATCTTAATTCAATTTAGTCAAAAGATTAGGTGAGTGGGGCGATTAGCGCAAAGTTCTAATAAATATCTCCCCTCAGATAAATATTTCCTCCCTCTAAAAGAAATTATTCAAGGAGAAAATCGGAAAAGACCAGGTAGGTTTTAGAGCGGGAATAGAATGCTTATATCACATTTAGACGGTCTGTGTTTTAGGTCTTAGGTCGCATTGGATGGTCACAAAAGCAGATCCGCCCATCTGGTTTTTTAGATCTTGAGGGAATATGACTCGATACCTAGAACCGAGCTATGGAAAGCAATGGAAGACATCGAAGTTCAACAACGAATAGTAATAAAAGCAGTAAAAGTACTCTACAAGAATAAAAAAGTAGCTATCAAAACGGCAAACAATATGCAGTCCATTTAAGACGACAAAGGGGCTACTACAGCACTGCTCCACATCCTCTACCTTGTTCAAAATATTCCTGGAAAACCCTGAAACCATGAAAAAGAAAGTGCGCAGGAGTGGAGATACCAGTAAGAAATGACTCTCTATACAGGGTGATTGATTAGTAGGGTAAAGCTCAATAGCTCCGCTATAGTAATAGATAGCAATAAAAGTTAATAACAAAAATTTTAGCCACCTTTGAGCTTCACATTACAAAATCTGCCACAGTGGCAGACCTAACTTTTGTTTTTTTTTAATGGAACACCCTATATTTTATTTTATATTCGAAATCCTGTTACTTCTCCATCACAAAAATATAAAGGTTTGTAATGTTGTACAGGGTATTTACAAAGTTACAACCAATTTTGTATGAAAATCGTAACAAATTCAACTCCCTGTATAAATAAAAATAAGCACAACAGCAATGGTTTATTAATGCCATATTTTTTTATTTATTGTCAAAATTTTTAGGAATTATTGATATTGCTAATTTTCTTTATATCAAATACAGGGTGAGTTAAAACGCAAGTACATTATTTTCTCAGTAATGTTAAATGGAACACCCTGTATTTTATATCATTATTGAAAAGTAACATTAACGTACTTTAATTTTTATATAACATTCCCTATGCCCAAATTTATTAGTTTTCGAGATATTTCCATTTTTCACAGCAAATTATTTTAGGTGTTTATCTAAATTTTAAGTAAGCCATGACTGAATTGACAATTGAAGATTACCAATTATCAATCCGATAATCAATGTAACACTGTAGCAAATGAAGAAATAAAAATAATTTATTAGTAATACATTTTACATACAAAAACACAACCACTACATGCAACATTTTTGAAACAATTAAAAACTATCTTTTTATGTAGGTAAATGCAACAAATAAACAAAGAAAATTAGTAATAAATTTTACAAAAAAACACACAAACACAAAATACAATATTTTGTGAAGACAATTAAACACTACTTTTGTATGTACCTATAATTTATCAGTAATACATTTTGCAAAAAAACATGTTTGAAAAAATTAGAAGCTACTTTTAATAAAATATTTTTAATATTTAATTACATAAGGTGTTCAAAATTATCTCATAACACATTTATGTAGGTACGCCTAAAAACGATCATTGAATGAGCTACTTACTCTACGGAGCATTTGTAAATATCACATCGAAATACACTTTGTATTCTATTTTTCATCTCATCCCTTGTTGTTGGAGGTATTTTATAAACTTCATTATTAACGTAACGTAAAAAAAAATGAAAATATCTCGAAAACTAATAAATTTAGACATACGGAATGTTATCTAAAAATTAAATTATGGTAATGGTACTTTTCAATAGTGATATAAAATACAGGGTGTTCCATTTAAAATTACTGAGAAAATAATGTACTTGCGTTTTGACTCACCTTGTATTTGATATAAAGAAAATTAGCAATATCGACCATTCTTGAAAATTTTGACAATACGTTAAAAAATATGGCATTAATAAACTGTTGTTGTTTTGCTTATTTTTATTTATACAGGGAGTTGAACTTATTACGATTTTCATATAAAATTGGTTATAACTTTGTAAATACCCTGTGTAACATAACAAACCTTTATATTTTTGTGATGGAGAAGTTAACAGGATTTCGAATTTAAAATAAAATATAGGGTGTTCCATTAAAAAAAAAACAAAAATTTGGTCTGCCACTGTGTTATCGAACACCCTGTAACATTCTAACTAATTTTGTAATGTGAAGCTGAAAGGTGGCTAAAATTTTTCTTATTAACTTTTATTGCTAACTATTACTATAGCGGAGCTATTGAGCTTTACCTTACTAATCAATCACCCTGTATATCCTAAGTTTTGCTGACAACCAAATAGTGATTACACAATTCGAAGATGACCTGAGTTTTATGATGAGAAGACTGGAACAGGAATATACAAAGAATGGGATGAAAATAAACCTAACCTGAATACCTACCAACGGAGACTCTAGAAACAAATCAGCTGGAAATAGACGAAGGTAAACAAATCAGAGGAACAGAAAAGTAAAAGTACTTAGGTTTCATAATATCGAACAAGAGAACAACGGAAGAAAATATAAAAAATAGACTGGACTGGAACAAACAAGAGACTGCAGACGAAAATTGAATTCGGTACTGTGGGATAAGAATATATTTTTTGAGCATTCTACCAAAAACGACTTTGGAATTTTAAACTGCAATACAAAACATAAAAATGTAATTTTTATTACAATTTGTTATGGTTTATTCTCATTGTCATCATTTCAAAAGTGTAATTTATATTTGTCAATATTAATGCCGATGTTTTCGGAATTTCGCACAACCTTAGTGGAATTGTAAACGTTTGTCTTTTAGATATTTTAACCTTCGGATGACCAAGCGGGGGAAATTGTGACCCCAGCGTATGTTTTTCTTTAATAAATTCAAAAGTATTTTCAATTTTTAACTCATTATTTTTTTATTTGACTTTAATATCATTCTAGATATCCTCATATTTTGAAATAAAAAAAAATTCCCTATATTTTACGAATAAAAAATATATTCTGAAGTTGAGGTTTAGTAAAATACCGTATATTATGTGTAATTCCAAGTAGTTTTACGCTAATGACGTCGACTTTGCAAAGTAGCAAGACACTTACTCAACATACACACTACACATGACACTAATACTCATGTTGTGACTGGCTGGCTGAATGACATACAGTCCATGGCATAAAAAAAAAAGAAAAAAGAAGAAAAAAACCTAATTTTTTTGTTAATTGTAATTTTTGACATTTTTGACTTGGGGTAATTCCCCCCCTTGGTCAACCGTGTAACAAAAAAAGGTTGGCCATCGGAAGGTTAAATCACAAAGTTTGTATTTTTAATTTAAATTCTACATACATTAAATATGTAGATTATATACGTACCTTTTTGTTTATTTTTTGAGCATTCTGCCATCACAATACATTCATTTGGGTATAAAACCTCAAAATTACATTAACTGAACAGGGTTAGCAAACATTAGTTTCGTGCGTTCAAATGCCAAGGCATTGATTAAACCGTTGTTTATCAATAGCGATAATTATTCGTTCCCGATTATGGGATACTACCGATTGTCCCGTTTTGTACACTTCTCATACAGAGTGTTTCATTGGGAAACAGAAATATTTTAATGGTAAATAGCGGTCACTAAGACGGTTCTAAATATACTACATTTATTGCCCCACCAATTTTTATAACTGACTTATAAGGTGTTTTATCGATTTTGCCCATTTCTTTCTCGATCCATAACCTCAGACTCACCTTCTATATTTTTTTATTACTTGGTACACATATGTCTCATTCAGAACACAAACCAACCAACTACTAATCACACTGCTAACTACTAATCACAAGAAAAATTAAGGTTAGTATTAACAAAAAATTATAAATTCATTGTGATCTTGAAACAACACCCTGTGTATTGAGATTTTTTAAAATCCGTTTGCATAGTTGAAAAGATGTCAAGAAAACTAAGTTTAATGGTTCGCTTCAATTTCTTGCGCAGACAATTTAATGACTTTAATTTTGAAATTCTTAAGAACTGTGAGATTAAAAAGCATGTATTAATAAATTTTAATAATAAATTATTAAAGTTAATGAATAAATATGCATTTTAAAAATAATCAATACCTACTTATTACCAACGCTCTAATATATTGAAATTTTCAATGTCCGTTTGCACATTTGAAAAGAGCACAAAAACCTAAGTTTAATGATTCGCTTCCATATTTTGGGCAGACAATTTAATGACTATAATTTTGAAATTATGTCAAAATTTTTAAAGACTCTAGCACTCTAAAATTTCGATATGATTTCAAAATTAATGCCAATAAATTGTCTTCGCAAAAAATTGAAGTATGGAAGTTAACCATTAACATGGGCGCCCCATGGGAAGGAGGGGCCGCGGCCCCCCTAGCTTTTCGGGTGCTTTAAACTGTATATGGTTATCCAAAGTATACAAAATATAATGTGCAACATCTTCACGTCTGCCCCCCCCTAACAATTTTTATATGGGCGCCCGTGACCATTAAACTTAGTTTTTTGTGCTCTTTTCAAATGTGCAAACGGTTTTTGACAAAATATACAGGCTGTTGATTCAAGGCCACAATTACTTTATATTTTTTGTTTATTCGGACCAGGATTTTTTTGTGATTACTAAGTGGGTCGTTCCAATGTAGTAAATAAGTATTGATTCTTTTTAAAATAAGTATATATTCATTAACTTTAATCATTTATCATTAAAAGTTTAGAATATCCGCTTTTTAATCTTTTGGAGTTTTTAAAAATTCCAATATACCAAATTCAAAATTAAAATTATTTAATTGTCTGCGCAAAAAATTGAAGCGAACCTATAAACTAAATTTTTGTCCTTAGTGCCTTTTTTAAATATGCAAACGGATTTTGAAAATTTCAATATACAGGGTGTTGTTTCAAGGTCACAATAACGTTATATTTTTTGTTAAATTGGACCTGGCTTTTTCTGGTATTTGGGTGGTTTGGGTTCTAAATAAATAAATTTCTATGTGTACCTACCAAATATCAGAAAAATATACAGGGTAGTTCTAAAGTTATGAATCCAGAAAAAATGGACAAAATCGATAAAACATCCTGTAACTCGGCTAAAAACTTCGGTGGGGCAATAAATTATGCAGTACTTATGTAGAACAAACTCAGTGGCCTATATTCACCATTTAAGTATTCCTGTTTTCTAATGAAACACCCTGTAAATTTTTATTAAATTAGAATAATCTTTTTATACTCAAAAATATTTATTTAGTTTCTATAAAATCGAAATAAACGACCCCGTCTTATGTAAAAGTGGTTTTAATTAAATTGGCTAAAAGTTTGGCCGAGAGGCTTTGGTCATGTTAACAAATAAAAAAACTTTGAACAAAAATAATAATTGTTGCTGCAGTTTTAATACTTTTAGAGGTTCAGGATATACGTTTTATTATAAGAGATTAATGATTTCATAATATTTGTCTAGAAGTTCAGATCAATACAGAAATAGGCAAGCAATTGGACTTCCTTTTAGGTTTTTACCCAATGTGACCGAAAGTAGAAATGAAACTCGACATTTGAACTCTAATGGCAACTTTGCAGCGACTGATACGCGATTTCACTAATTTTGAGTCATTTTTACCAAACTTCTGGTCATAACTTTTTAACTGGAATTATATAGGTATTATATTTACTCGCGTCTTGCAAACTTGCGTCGAATAATATATCGCGTGTACTATTTGGGCTGTTTGGAATTCAGGAAAATTTGCCGTCTGATTGGTGTACCTCAATTTATTTACCGCTACACAGAAAAGGAACTACTACCAGATGTGAAAACTACCGCACACTGTCACTAATAACACATGCTAGTAAAATCTTGTTACACATCATCAAAAACAGATTAAAACCTATCTACATTACCAAATACCTCAGGAACAAGCGGGGTTTGTAAAGGGTCAAGGTACAAGGGAACAAATTATGAACCTGAGACAACTCATTGAAAAGTATAGAGAATTTCAAGTACCTATGATTATATGTTTCGTTGACTACCAAAAGCCATTTGATTGTGTAAGCTGGATAAAGCTGTAGAATAGAAATGGGCGCACCAATGCACCTGATGACACTTATTAAAAATCTGTACCAGTCCAATATACCGACAGTACGACTAGATTATAAGTTCTCAAACCAATTCAAGACCGAGAGAAGTGTTAGACAAGGATGCGTGTTGTCACCTGACTTATTTAACATTTATGGTGAACATGTCATGAGAATGGTTTTAGAAGGATGGGCCGGTGGAGTAACAGTAGCTGGTAGGAAAATCTCCAATTTAAGATTTGCTGATGACACTACACTTATAGCAGCAGATGAGCAAAAAAGGTTTGATCTCCTGCGAAGAGTTGAGTAGAAAAGCAATAAAGTTGGTCTGAAAATCAATAAAGCTAAGACAAAAATAATGGTGGTCGACAGATTCGACACAATTCAACTGACTAACATGTTACAGGAATACCAGATAGTAAACACATTTGCCTATCTCGGGTCTAGTATAACTAACGATGGTAACTGTGAAGCAGAAGTTCGGAGACGTATTGGTATGGCAAAAAATGTGATGAGTGGCCTAACTAAAGTTGGGAAAGACAGATATATCCCTCAAAATATCAAGATGACACTGGTGAATGCCCTTGTATTCTCAATATTCTATACGGAGCAGAGGCTTGGACTCTTCGCACATGCAAGCGCCAAAAAATGTATGCCTGTGAGATGCGGTGCTGGAGAAGAATGATGCGCATTGAGCATACCTTGGACAGCTCATAGGACAAACGTTTTCATTCTGAACCAACTCAAGATTAAAAAAATGCTGTCCACAATATATCTGCAACGAATACTGCAACTCTTTGTTCACGTGGTGCGCAGAGGTGACCACAGTTTGGAGAGATTAATTGTTTCTGGAAACGTTCCGAGGAGAAGATCAAGAGGACGATCACCAACTGGATGGTCCGACCAAATAAAGAATTCAGCTGTAAACTAATTCTGCGAAGCTCTTAGAACAGCTGAAGATAGAGACCAATGAAGAAACATTGTTAGGAATATTGGAAGAAATCACGATCCTCAGTAATGGGGAAACGACAAGAAAGACAGAGAAACTATTTGGGCGACTTTGAAATAGTACTTTTAGTTGCAACTCTGGAATCGGAATTTTGAGGCCTTTTTTCACCTTTAATACAATCTTTGAGACCCTCATTTTATATACATTTAATGACAGATAGAATGATACCTCATTTGTCATGTTATCTGTTCCAATAAGGGAGGAGTTGTGTTTACTGACCGACATGGATAATTCAAGGTTTTCACCATTTTTTTAATGTTGTAAAATCGGTGATACCGATTTGGAAATAAATCTCGAAACAAGATCTGTATATTAGGGTGTCCAGAAACTCTTCTGACAAACGAAGACCGGAGATTCCTCAGAAAATTTTAAGATAATTTCTTCTTCTTCTTGTAGTGCCTATCCGTTTCGGATGTTGGCGACCATCATGACAATCTGTACTTTGCACACTGCTGCTCTGAAAAGATTTGTAGTGGTTGTGTTGAACCACGTACGTAGATTTTTCAGCCACGAAATCCTTCGCCTTCCTGGTCCTCGCTTTCCCTCTACTTTTCCCTGTAAGACCAGTTGCAGCAGTCCATATCTTTCACTGTTCCTCATAATGTGACCGAGGTATTCGATTTTGGCTGTTTTTATTTTGATTAACAGCTCTTTTTCTTTTTGCATTCTCAGCAAAACACCCTCATTAGTAATGTGGTCGGTATAAGATATCTTCAGGATTCGACGATAAAGCCACATCTTAAAAGCCTCAATTTTCTTGCAGGTGGCGTCTGTGAGAGTCCACGACTCAACTCCCTACAACAGTATAGGAAAGATATAACATCGTATTAATCTGACTTTTATGGGTATCGACAAATCATGACATTTGAACAACTTTGCTATTTTTTAAAATGCAGATCTTGCTTTCTCTATCCTTCATTTGATTTCTATATATAAGATCATTTAACCAAACAAAATTCATCTAGTCTGAAAATGCTGCTTCCTAAGGGCGCTAGAGCTCTTTAAAGATGGCGCTTAGTAATTAGTTTTTTAAATACCTCCAGAACGCTTGTATTTAGAAAAAGGAAAACTGTTAGGCCTATTTGTCTTCTAGAGATAAATCGATTTCATCATATGCGTCCGTTTTGTGTAGGGCAACGGATATTTTATCGCATAACTTTTTTGTCTTGTACGTTAAGGCATTTTTGACACTGAAATATTAAATTGTGTGGTATTTTAGTACTAAAAGGTATTCTTGCTTTAAGTCGGTAGGACACACCGTTATCTAGAAAAATCGATTGAAAATTTTTCGTTTGTGGTATTTGAAAAAAAAAATTGAAAAGATGTTCAAAACAAAACTGTGTTTCTTGCCGACTTATAGCCAAAGTAACTTTTAGTACCAGTACACCTCATATAATTTAATAATGTCAAAAATGCTTAACAATTAAAGAAAAAAGTTATCCGATAAAGTAACCGTAGAACTACTCAAAATTGACGTATATGACCGGTACTAGAAATTCGCCATTGATGAAATCGGTTTGTCTCTGGAATATAAATAAAAGTACCAGTTTTTCTTTTCCTAAATAGGTTTTTTTTTAAATTTTTTTTCTCACAAAATGTTAAATGTTCCCAAATTTTTTTTTGAAACTCAAAAACGAAAAATTTTCAAATTTATTTTTCTAGAAAGCAGTGTACCTTACAGACTTAAAGTAAGAGTACATTTTAGTATAGTGGTCTATCTCACAATTTAACAATACAGTGTGAAAAATGCTTAAAAGTTAAAGACAAAAAAGGTTATGCGATAAAATAACCATTGCCCTACCCAAAACGGACGCCTATGACCGGTACTAGAAATTCATAATTAATGGAATCGATTTATTTCTGGAAGATAAATAAGTATATGCCAGTCTTAGTTTTTCTAAATTTTAGAAGCGTTCGACATTTATTCAAAACGACTAATAATTAAAAGAGTTAACTAATTATAACTAATAATTAAAAGACGCTATTTTTAACGAGCTCTAGCTCCTTAGGAAGCATTTTCGGACTAGGTGAATTGGGTTAACTTGTTTTAAAATTATCTGAGGAATCTCCTGTTTCCTGTTTTCGTTTTTCAGGAGAGTTTCTGGATACCATGTATGTTTTTGTCACTTAATATAATTTTTGCATGTTTGTTATGGCGTATATGTTTTTTTAGTTTTTAAGTTCTTTTTCAACTTTTCAGTTGTTACAATTATTTTAAATATCCATAGATTTTAACAATCAATGACTAATAATAGAGGATTATGACTTTTAACCACAGGGATGAATAACTAGTTTTGCTTTAATGCTAGTTTTTTTGTTTTCGTTGTTCTAATTTTCGACCAAATTAAATTTTTTTTAAATGTACATACTACAATAGTCTGACTACATTATTTCATATTATAAATCATTTAGAATGCTTGAACGTACCTTTGTGTGGTTATTTCCTGTATACGTATATTCCTTATGAAAGGAAAATCATTTAAAAAATCAGAAAATTACCATAACAAAACACCTCGACAGAAATCATTTGTTGGTGCGTTTTAACATAAATTGTTGATAAAACTGATGTTTATCAAAAGCGATAGTTCGTTCTTGATTATTATCAATCACAAATACATGCGAAGTCATACTCTATTGAATTGTAAATTGTTGTAACAATAAACCACCGCACAAGTTGTCTGCATATTTGAAGTTCGTTAATAAGCTATTCTTATTCGAACGGTTCTTAAACGATTCCAATTTTTTATGCAAGAAGAATAATTGTCAGAATGTCTAAATATTCATAAAAAGATTTGGCAGCATTTGTAGTATCGATTAACGTGTAAAAAGTTTGTTAGATCAGATAAATTTTGTCCCGTTTAGCTATATGGTGATCGAGATATGAAAGTTTAAATTTTTTATTACTGTCATCATTGCATGTGGTTGTTTTTTTAAAGACAAATCACATGGTATGATTTTTTTCTGACGGATATTCTTAAGTTGATTTCATGTAGATGTAATCGAATGATCTATAATTAATCTATCTTCCAATAAAGTTTTCCTAGGAACGCAACTTATTTGCGTTTGCTCAAATATTGGCAATGTCATTATGATTATATACTTAAAAATGTACAAGATATGTCTGAATTGTGAATATGAATGAGTCAGATAAAATTAATAATATTTTAAAGAAGAATTTTTTACTAAGCAACAAAATCAAAATTTGTTTAATTTATTAATATTTTGTATTTAACGATTTCCAAAGTGGAATGAATGAAAATGAACACATTTTTTAAATTACATCCAAGAAGGCTTTATACATGGAAAGCACCCTCTGATACCCCAGGGAAAATCATAAGAAACCAAATTGATTTTATCAACATAAACAAAAGGTATAGAAATTCTGTCACCTCAACAAAAACATATCCAGGCGCCGATGTCTTCTCAGAGCATAGTCTATTAGTTGCAAACATCAACATACGACTCAAAATAATTCATAAGAAAATGAGGCCCAAGATAGATATAAAACTACTGAAAGAAAATTACATCCAGGAAAAAGTAAAAACAGAGATTAATGAGAATTTTGCGAAAATAGTTGAATACGCTCTTAGTGGCATAGTAGAACAATGGGATGAAATGAAGACATCTATTAACACACTTTCGCATGAATATCTTAAATCAAAAGGAGAAAAGAAGCAAGAATGGATGATAGATAAAATATTGCAGATGATAAAAGAGCGAGGAAATTAAAGGCAGAAACGACAATGAATACAAAAAGTTACATAAGAGTACACTAAGGGAAATAAAAGGGGCAAAAGAAGCATGGCTGATGGAGAAATGTACGGAAATTGAAAGATTAAATAAGTACAGAACACCAAAAAACAACGCAATACAGGCATAGTCGTAGATATCGAAGGCCAGATTTTGACTACAATTGAAGATAAATTAAGAAGATGGAAAGAATATATGCAAAAATTATTCGAAGATGCTGCATGAAGTCCGTATAAAATAGACAATCCCTACGGCCCAGAAATAACAAATGAAGAAGTAACTATGGCAATTAAGCGGATTAAAGATGGGAAATCACCAGGACCTGATGAGGTGCATGGTGAAATTTTAAAGCTATTAGAGGCACACCTACCAAATTACAGCTCTTACGAAGTTATTCAACAACATATATGAGACTGGTTACTTACCAAAAGACTGGCTACTATCAATATTCATTCCACTTCCCAAAAATGTCAACGCTAGAAAATGTGAAGAGCATAGATTAATTAGTTTGATGAGTTATGTAGGTACTTAAAGTACTGCTTACTATCATTCACTCGCGCATATACACCAAATTAGAAGAACAGCTGAGTGAAGTCCAATTTGGATTCTTAGCAGGACTCGGAACAGGGCAAGCACTTTTCAGCTTGCAAGTTCTAATATATACCCAGGAATGTCAACTTCGATGTGTATGCATGTTTCATACATTTCGAGAAGGCGTTTGATAAAGTCCTACATTGAAAACTAATCGATATTCTAAAAACATCGGGACTCGATGTTAGGGATGTAAGACTCGTCTCAAACTTATATATCCAACACAAAGCAACAGTTCGATTTGAAAATGAACTGTCCGAAATTTTCACAGTCGGAACAAGAGTTAGACAAAATTGCATACTGTCACCAGCATTATTTAATTCATACTATGAAAACATCTTTAGAGAGGCCTTGGACGAATCAGAAGATGGTATTGCAGTGAATGAAAAACTTATAATAATATTAGATATGCAGACGATACAGGGGGATAAAGGGGTAGAATGCGAAAACATGAAGTTAATTCCAGTTTACTCCACTAAGCCTCTTCTACTCAAATCCGACTCTCACCTTCACGCTGGTGTCCCCTGTAAACCGAGAACCCAACTGGAGATCCGGTATCCAACCCGGGTGGAAAGTTGGGTCGGGAACTGACGAGAGCTGGTGAAATGGCCCTCCGAAAAGGGGGTTAGGCGTTGGGTTAACTACCCAACCCTGTAAAAAACCTTTTGTTATGAGAGCTACAAAGAAAGAAATCGGACTGTCTAACCTACAACGTTCTCGCAAACGAAATAAGAAGACCTAAAAATTCTAGGGGTCAGAAGATGGAGGGAAGTTGCCAGGAATCGACAGGAGTGGCGACTTCTTTGTGAGCAGGCCAAGATCCACAACGGATTGTCGAGCCACTTATGATGATGATGATGATGATGTAGATTTGTAGACGATACAGTATTGCTGGTAAATAGTGCGCAGGGGCTCCAAAGGATCATGGATAATGTTGTAGAAGCATGTAACAAATACGGCCTAAAACAAAATTGTAAGAAGACAAAAATAATGATCATTAGTAAAAACACCAACATAAACGCCCAAATTACCGTAAACAATACACCCCTAGAGAGAGTACAGAAACTATGCTATCTGGGCTGCAACATTAAGGATACTTGGGATCATAGCTACGAAATTAAAACTCGTATTGAAAAACCAGAAGCTCTTTTAACAGTCTTAGGAAGATTCTGTGCAACTTGTCTTTAAATATCAATATACGCATAATAATTCTTAGATGTTACGTCTTTAGTGTCCTCCTCTACGGAGTTGAAAGCTGGAGTCTGACAGAAGATGCCATAAAACGGTTAGAGGCGTTTGAAATGTGGTGCTACAGACGTATATTGAGGGTCTCATATATACACCAAACAACTAATATAACTATTCTCCAGAGGCTAAGAAAAGACAAAGAAATAATTAACACCGCAAAGGACAGAAAATTGGCTTATTTCGGCCACATTATGCGTAATGATAAATACCGACTGCTACAGTTGATTCTACAAGGCAAGATTGAGGGCAAGAGAGGCCTTGGACGTAGACGCATATCCTGACTGGCCAATCTTAGAAAGTGGACTGGTCTAACGTCAACTGATCTATTTCGAGCTGCTGTAAATAGAATAAGATGGGTAAATGTGGTTGCCAACATCTCCAGAAGATAGGCACCTTTAGAAGAAGAAGAAATGAATCGAAACGTCAAGTAAATTTAATTTCAAACTTGAATTGTGGCTTATTTGCAAATAAAATAATACATTTATTTATTAACTTAAACCTTGTACAGTTGTTTAAAAAATTCCCTAGGCCCTCCCAAATCAACAAACCAGATTTCAATCTTGAATGTCCTTTTATATGTAAGAAAAAATTCAAGTACAATCGGTTTGCTATCTTAGACACAGCTTATTTTTTTGCAAAGTTAGTTACATTTTGATAGACTAGACGCGACTGGAAATTACTATACAGCCAAACACTCGTACTCATAGACAATATTAAGAGTAAACAAACGTAAATAACATAAATCTTATGCCAATCAATAATTATTTATTTACACCCTAATTATTATGTATGGATAACAAATGAGAAAATCATTTATTGTACCTACAAAATATAAATATTTTGAAGAAATAAATATCACAAAATTTTATGAGTTTGGTACTTATGGGCTCCGTGCGTGACCATGGTGGGGATACACGAAACTATGCCAGCACCCATAGCGGCGAAATATGACAACTTTGGCAAATAGTGATTGAATAATAATTTTTTTCAATAGATATTTCGCTTACTGCGGACTGCGCTCCGTATTCTAATTGAAAAGTAAGATTGTTTTGCCTTCGCATTGCAACTGAATAAAAATGGTATACATTTTTATTTTATAGTCGTATTACTCCTTAGAGTAACCAGGTGCATTTTCCGTTGGAACTTTACCGAGCTGCAGACGGGGGATGTGAATTGCATAGTGTAGAATTCCTTCCCTTTGTCTTCACTGCAGCATCCATTTGGCTTGCAAATTGTAGAAGCCTTGGAGGTGTCACCAGGGAAATATACCAATAAGTTTTCAATTTAAAAATCTTTTATTAATATTTTTAATATTTTCAATATTATTAATTTTGCTATTAGGATTGAAAACTATCTTCATCTTTCAATTGCCAGATGACGCTAGTCACCTAATGCCTTCACTTTGGTTGCAATGGGTGGGAAAAACTCTCGACGCTAGTCAATTGGGGTATGGAGCACAGTGCCTACGTTCTTTCCGATGAGGCTCCAATAAGAGCCGAAAATCGCGATTCAGAGGACTGGACTGCGCTCCGTATTCTAATTGAAAAGTAAGATTGTTTTGCCTTCGCATTGCAACTGACGAAAAACGGTATACATTTTTATTTCATAGTCGTATTACTCCGTAGAGTAACCAGGTGCATTTTCCGTTGGAACTTTACCGAGCTGCAGACGGGGGATGTGAATTGCATAGTGTAGAATTCCTTCCCTTTGTCTTCACTGCAGCATCCATTTGGCTTGCAAATTGTAGAAGCCTTGGAGGTGTCACCAGGGAAATATACCAATAAGTTTTCAATTTAAAAATCTTTTATTAATATTTTTAATATTTTCAATATTATTAATTTTGCTATTAGGATTGAAAACTAACTTCATCTTTCATATTTCGCTGACCTTATTATTGCCGTTTTGATATTTATTATTTATTTTTATATTTTCATACTGACTGTCTTTCCTTCCCCGATCTGGTGGTAGGTATATTCCTATCGTCATCTATTTCCATTTTGTGTTCACAAAAGTAATAGTTCAATAGACACAGCTAATGTTAAAATCTGGTAATAATAATTCACACTGCCTAATTGCTTTCGATGTACAGTCAATTAATATTAACACTGACAACTAAACTATAACGAAAAAGTGAAGAAAAACCCTTAAAATTGATATTTTCTTCGGAGAATTTTCATATATCTGTTTTTTAATTTGGCGTTTATTTGACATTCGAACTACTGTCGTTTGATACAAACGACAAAATATATCAAAAATGGTAACTAAAAATATTTCATTAACGTCAAATATGCCATATGTGTATCATAATAGGTTTGTTCTAGCAAACAGTCAAACTAGTCAGAAACCGTCAGCAAACAGTTGGTCAGTGAGAGAACATAATACAGTCACCAGTGCTATCCCCTCTACTCGCGCTGGTCCGCTATTCGCTGATGGTTTCAAACAGTTTGAAACTGATGCTAGACAAACCTAATATAAATGATGTTAAACATAATATGTTTAACGTCAAATTGTGTTCGTCAAAACTTTCAGGCGACTACGCTAGGTGTCGCGTTAGTCATGCACGGTGCGAATATACTCCAGAGACATGTTAACCGTAGACAGGGCATACTGAGCAAAAAAGCGTAACGCGCGGGCGTCGATCGGTGGCCTATCTATATCTTTTTACTAAGCGATACCGCTCATATGACGGAGAAAGATGGCTAGACCACTCAAAATGAATATCAATGGCGTCCTTGATATCGGCGTAATACCACGTAATACCTCGATGTACAGAGCGGCCCATAGCTAGCCTAATCTACAGGTTATTATATCTATGATATACTCCCACTATTTCCAATAATTATTCTTTTTTTAATGAAAACGTAAGGTTATTTGAGCTCTTAATAGCGTGAGATAGGAATTCTTGTGTTGTAGGTTTCCTACCATGAATCTGTCAAAATGCGCATCAGCTGAGCGAACCGAGTTTATTTAAAACATAAATTAGAAAATTACTAATAGCCCAGTAAATGAACGGAAAATACGGCCATACCGTGTAATATTCAGGGTCAACTCCGAATTGCATGAAAACTTGGATTTAGTTTCTATTTACTATTTGGATTTAGTTTTATTTAAAGTTGAAATTGTCCCGTTGGTTGCTTCTGCTTAGGGGGTGACGGTCACCCCTTCTTGGGGGTGAAAAAACGCGCGTTTAAAATAATGGACTATAAGCGTCCGGAAATGAATAAATTGACTAATTCATAGCAACTTTCGTTCTATAGATATTTTTATGTAAGTCGATACTTTTCGAGTTATTTGCGATTGAAAATGTTTATTTTTCGACAAAATCCACGTTTTAACGCCGGTTTTCTTGGCAAAAATGTAGCACAAAAAAAACGAAATGAGATGTGTATCCGTGTATATCGACCCAGCAAAAACAAAGTTGTAGCTCATGAAAAAATTTCTTATTCGTCGAATTCCAATTCGAATATTTCAACGTGAAATAACAAAAAAATTAAGCACGTTTTGGGAAAACCCATTAAAAGTTTTTTAAAGTGTTTAAAAAACCTTTTTTATTTTTTATTTTTTATAAGAGTTTCTAGCATCAAAACTAAGCGAGTTACGGTCAGAATAAAGTTGGCCTCCTTTTTCTTTTGTAAAAAAATCTTAAAAATCTCCCCCTATTTAGCACTCCAAATGAAATTAATCGTTACCGCTTTACAAAAAAAAAAAAAAAAATTATTTTACTTACGTATTTTTTATTTGATCTGTAAATATCACCCTATGCTATGGGCTGGTGAAAAATATATGGGAAGAGGAAGAATACCAAACGACTGGATGCTGGCTAGAATCTGCCCCATACATAAAAAAAGAGAGAAACAAACATGTGAAAACTATAGGGCAATATTACTCCTAGAGACAGGGTATAAGATATTAGCACAATGCATACGTAGAAGACTGGAATTGGGCAGGTCACATAGCGAGACTAAAAGACTCAAGATGAACCAGACAACTAATTGACTGGCGCCCAAGAGAAGACAAACGCAGCTGAGGACGACCACCGACAGGCTAGATGGACGACATTAAACGAATATTCAAAAAATGGCAACGCTACCTCTTCTGTCCCGCAGTGGACAGAACAGGTAACGTGATGATGATACGAAGAAGACTGAACGAATACATGGAGGATACTGTGGAAAATAACCTGACAGGCTTTCGATTAAACCGTTCGGTAACAGACCAAATTTTTACGCTAAAAGAATTACAAGCAAATTGATATGAGTAAAAAACGCCCCGTATGCGCAGTTCGTAGATTTCAAGCAGGCATTATGGTCGTATAAATAGAAAAGAAATGTACCGTGCTCTGAAAGAATTATTGATTAACCTAATTAAAATGACGTTGGCAAAAACAAAAAGTGAAGTAGTGTGGAAGACGTCTCAGAGGACTTCGAAATCAAACAAGGACACAGTCAAGCTGACCTGATGTCAACCACGTTGTTTAATCTTGTTCTTGAAGTAATAATGAGGAATTGCAGCATAAAAGTGGAAGAAACCATATTAAAAAAGAACATCAGTGTATAGTTTTCGCGGGTGATCTAACAATATTAGCAAAATCAAAGAAAGAATTGAAATGAATGGTGAAAAAGATAGAAAAAGAAACATAGGTTTGGCCTAAAGATAAATGAAAAGAAAGCGAAATACAGAATAATGGGGGATACACAGCAAGACAATAAAGATTTTATAAAAATACAAGGAGAGAAAGATTACACATACAGTTTTGACAGAGTGGAATAGTTTCACCCACCATGGTGTGAAAGTAACGGAAAATGGACATGAAGATGAAGAAATAGAATCCAGAATTACAAAAGGCAACCAGAAATACGGAATGCTGAGATCCCTAATGAAGTCCAAGTCTGTTTCACGAAAAACAAAAGAAAGAATTTGCAAGACAGTGATTAGAGCTATGGTTGTATATGGATCTGAATTATGGGTTTTGAGAAAGGCAGATGAAGAAAGATTAGAAAGATGGGAGAGGAAAATTCTCCGATCAATTTACGGAGGCGTAAATACGCAAATGGGATGGAGAAGAAGCAGAAACAAAGAGTTGGATTTATTTATATAATGTATTTTTAATAGACAAACCTTGTATATTGCATGTATAGCAAAAAAAATGGAATTGTGTATTTCACGCCTAGGGTCTACATGGCCTGTTGAGCAAAATAAATAAGAGTTTCACCCGTGTACAAACTGCATATTTTTGAATGGGTTGTGGTTGACAGGGCTTGAACAAGTCACTAATCACGAGTGTATGCAAAATTTGAATAACCATATTATCTTAACCAATTTTTGTCTTACCGAAAAACAAAATGAAATTACATAGCACATAGCCCCAATGAATTGTATCACCCGAATGTCATTCTTTAGGGGTGAGCAAGTCTCTCAGGCTGGGTTAAATCACTATGCTTGCTTGCTTAAAAGCAAAACCTACTATTTTACAAAGAAAAACCTATTTTTCGATATAAAGTAAATCAGCAATGTCAATCATTCTTGACAATTTTGACAATCGATAAAAAAATATGGCATCAATAAACCATTGCAGTTGTGCTTATTTTTGTTTATACATGGAGTTAAACTTGTTACAATTTTTATAGAGAATTGGCTATAACTTTGTAAATACCGTGTATAATATAACAAACCTTAATATTTTTCTAATGGGGAAGTTAATACGATTTCGAATATAAAATAAAATATAGGCTGTTCTATTTAAAAAAATAAAAGTTTGGTCGGCCACTATATTATCGAACACCTTGTAATATTCTAACTAATTTCATAATGTGAAGCTCAAATTTGGCTACAATTTTTGTTATTAACTTTTATTGCGATCTATTTCTATAGTGGCCCTACAGAGCTGTATCACACTAACCAATTACCCTGTATAGAGTAAATGGTAAAGCGGTAACGATTAATTTTCTTTAAGGTGCTAAATAGGGGGAGATTTTCACGTTTTTTTTAACAAAAAAAGGAGCCAATTTTATTTTGAGCGTAACTCGTTTAGTTTGGTGCTAGGAACTTTTATAAAAAATGAAAATAATGCTTTTTTAAATACTTTAAAAAATTGAATAGGTTTTTCTGAAAATTGATTAATATTTTGGTTATTTTACGTTGAAATGTTTGATTTGGAATTTGACGAATAAAAACGTACTATTTATGAGTCTACAACTTTGCTTTTTTCTGGATTTATAGACTTCATTAATACCTACACAATTTTTTTGCATATTTGTATAATCTACATTTTTGATAAGAATATTTTTTTTGATAAAATATTTACTTTATTAGTTATTTGCGAAAAATTGCCAGAGAACGTGATTTTGTGTCGAATATTAAACATTTTCAAACGCAAATAACTCAAAAAGTATTGACTTACTTAAAAGTCTCTACAGAACAAAAGTTACTTAGAATTAGTCAGCTTATCCATTACCGGACTTATTTTAAACGCGCGTTTTTTCACCCCCGAGAAGGGGTGATTGTCACCCCCAAGTAAAAGCAACCAACGGCACAAGTTCAACTTTGAAGTGGAGGGTAAGTAAAACGTAAATCCAAATTTTCATGCAATTCGGAGTTGACCCTGAAAATTACACTCCAAAATGGATATTTACTGGGCTTTAATTTTTTTTCAAAAACTTGCAGAATAGAAAATTAATTTGCGAAAACTATTTAACCGATTATGCTAAAATGTTATGTAGTGTTTTTGTATTAAAAAGATTTCCTACCTTACGATTTGACAGACAAAAAAGAAATTGAAAATAAAAATTGACAATACTTTTAACGCTTTTTTCTCAAAACTGCTTTTTCAAAGACTGTAGACATTGTAACTAAAAAACTACTTGACCAACCCACCTGGAATTTTGTATATATTTCCTTTAGTTTTATTCATGAAATAACATGTCCTCTTGACAATTTGACATTAGATGAGCACTAAAAGTTTATTATAGTTCATTCTCTTAAATGTTACATTTGTCAAAACTAGGAAACTCGTTGTAATTAAACAGAAACAAAATTAATACTTAAAAATTACTCTCGGGTATAATATCATAAGAGAGTGAGAATAAATTGAAAATAATGCGACAGTTTTTCGAAAATTTGTTGTCGAGCCCTGCGGGCTTTCGTGTCTATTGCCCAATGACAACAAATTTGAGTAAAAATGAAGCATTATTTTCTTAAGAGACTGTTTTCACTCTAATGGCACATAACATATCCCACCAGAATGAAAACAATGGGAACCTTCTCTGGTTACACCTCCGAGGCTTCTACAATTTGCAAGCCATACGGATGCTGAGACTAAGGAAGATGAGGGAATTCTACAATTTACAATTCACGTCACATCTGCTCAGCGCGGTAAAGTTCCAACGAGACTGGTTCCCTTCATACTCCACACAGAGTAAATGTAAATAAAAAAAAAATAAAAAAAAAAATTGTTGTTTTCATTCTGGTGGGATATGTTATGTGCCATTAGAGTGAAAACTTAGTCTTTTGCTAGCAGTTGCCGCTAGGGCATCTATGCCATTTCGTTCGTTGCAATTCGGGACTGCACGCTGGAGTTTGTTTTGGTTGGATCAGGGAGAGCAGCATATGTGCCTCCTGATGAGAGACTAATAAGTTTCGAAACCGGTAGAGGTGCTTGCAGCACTCTCTGATTGGACTGGAATATGGTTCGGCTGTATTTTCGTTTTGCAACGAAATTGAAAATGGTTATTCATTTTTCATTATTTTCTTATTTATTCTTACTGTCGTGTGATATTCGTAAGATTATTTTTTAATACTTACATATAAAATTCAAGTGAAGTGATACGTATATTATGGATATTTTCTTAAATGTGACTTGTCAAAACTAGGAAACTGGTTGCCATTAAACAGAAACAATCTACTTAAAAAAATCCTATCGGTAATTTTCTACAGTAGATAATTCTCAGTATAATTTTAATCTGATTGGACAGAATTAAACAAGTGATCAAATATCTTACTATACGATTGGAAGTTAAAATCATCAAAAAATAATCAATATAATTGTTAAGTTTGAGCCCATGATACAAATACTAAATTGTACTTTGATTACTTAATTATGAAATCTCTAATACAGAGATGAGAAAAGAGCTTGCTTCCATTTTCTGGTTACCTGTCATCTGTCGCCGTTGACAGCCCAACGCAACGTTGCCAAGCAACTCAGAACCTTACAGTTAAATACACGTCATTTCCCTCCTTACCTATAATTAAAAGTCCAACCTCTGTGGTTGATGACGTACACGATTACTACGTCTCAATTCAATACCTGTTGGATTAATAGTTTCTAAAGGTATTGAATGATCTTTTGTTTTAACACGACTTCCAAACTGAAGACCCCCTTCTGAATCAGGACTAGTTTCCTTAATTTTGACAGAAGTCATTTGGTGACTTAGAGGGTCGACAATTTCGGAATTAAAATTTTCCTGAACTACTGCAGGTCTTAACCCATGGTTTGTAGTCAGTGAAGTATTTCGTTGTTCTATGTTTGTAGTAGTTGAAAATTTCCTAATACTGTTTACATGTCTGTACAAAACTCTATCATTTACTTGAACCAAATATGTCACTGGACTTACACGTTTTATTATACTACCCTCCTGCCACTTATCTGTTATACAGGGTGTAACAAAAATACAGGTCATAGATTTAATCACATAATCTAGGACCAAAAATAGTTCGATTGAACCTAACTTACCTTAGTACAAATGTGCCCATAAAAAAAGTTACAGCCCCTTGAACTTACAAAATGAAAATCGATTTTTTCCAATATATCTAAAACTCTCACAATAAAACACTGAAAACTTTTATTTTCTATTATTTACAACTATGTGACTACAGCGGTTTCGGCAGAGTGCCTTTCTCAACTTGAGAAAGGCACTCTGCCGAAACAGCTGTAGTCACATAGTTGTAAATAATTAATTTTGTGGAAGTATAGAAAACAAAAGTTTTCAGTGTTTTATTGTGAGATAAAATGAACTTCCATCAAGTAAAGGTCGAATCCATCAATATCTAAAACTATTAGATATTTTTTAGTGAAAATGGACATGTGGCATTCTTATGGCAGTAGCACCTAATAGAAAAAATTATAGTGAAATTTGGACACCCCATAAAAATTTTATGGGGGTTTTGTTCCTTTAAACCCCCCAAACTTTTGTGTACGTTCCAATTTAATTATTATTGTAGTACCATTAGTTAAACAGAATGTTTCAAAACCTTTTTTGTCTCCTAGTACTTTTTCGAAAAGTCAGTTTTTATCGAGATATTTTGAATATTTGTCTAATCCACCACATATTTGTATATGGTTAAGTACGGTTATGGAGAGTTGGTAATAATATGAAAATTTATTTATGATTTGCATTTTTGGGTATATTTTGAACCATATTAAAAAAGAAGCCACATCTCGATAAATGGTGCCTTATCGAAAAAATACAAGGAGGTAAAAAAGTTTTAAAAACACTGTGTGTAACTAATGGTACCACAGTAATAGTTTAATTGAAACGTACACAAACATTTGGGGGGTTTAAAGGAACAAAACCCCCATAAAACGTTTTTGTAAACATATTAAAAAAGAAGCCGCAACTAGATAAAAACTGCCTTATCGAAAAAATATTAAGAGGCAAAAAGTTTTACAAATATTGAGTTTAACTAATGGTACCACAATAATAATTTAATTGGAACGTACACAAAAGTTTGGGGGGGTTTAAGGAAACAAAACCCCCATAACATTTTTATGGGGTGCACAAATTTCACTATAATTTTTCTTTAAGATGTTCCTGCCATTCGAATGTCACGTATCCATTTTTAATAAAAAATCTCTAATAGTTTTTGATATATTCGAAAAAATCGATTTTCATTTTGTAACTTCCAAGTGCTGTAATTTTTTTTATGTGCATATTTGTACTCAGGTACGTTAGGTTCATTCGAACTATTTTTGGTCCCAGAATATGTGATTTGATTTATGACCTGTATTTTTGTTACCTGTATTACCCTGTATAAGGACCTAGTCTTCCTACTAATACTTTCTCCCCTACTAAAAAGCATTCAATTTGTTTGAAATCTGATGATTTATTGTAACTGAAATAATTACCCTTTTAAGGTTTGATCAAATTAATGACTGCTTTTGGTTTAACTTTAAAAATATAATCATTACGATTCACACCTGTACTTGCACAGGGAGTATTTCTATAGGTAAAAAGAAAGTTGACTAACCTTAGTTCTACTGTTAATGTTGACTTTTCTAAAAGAAATTTCTTGAAAGCAACCTTTACTGTTTGTACGTATCTCTCAGTAGTACCATTGGACTGGGGGTGATATGGAGGAGACTTTACTACCTTGATACCATTTATTTCACAAAATTTCAAAAAACAGTTAGAATTAAATGGTGGGCCATTGTCACTACCAATGATGTCTGGTAGGTCCATTATAGAAAATGTTAGTTTCAATTTTTCTATAGTATTTGTTACATTAGTACCTCTAACCATGACATGTACATCAATCCACTTAGATTTACTGTCCACTAATAACAGATAAGAGCCATTATTAAAAAAAAAAAAAGAAATCAATATGAACACATTCAAAAACATTAGCAGTTCTAGGCCAGGGCATTAAAGATTTTTCACTATTGTTTTGTGATAATTGACATATTTCACAACTGGAGATCATTTGCTCAATATCCTGTTGTAGACCTGGCCACCAAACTAGCCAGCAAGCCTAGCAAGCATTTTGGATCTTACCATACCCGTGTGGTTCTCATGAACTAATTCTAAAATTTTGTTTCTCAAAACAGTAGGGACTATTACTTTTGAACTTACAAGTAGGCAGTTTCCTTCCACAGGCATCTCATGTCGTTTTAAAAAATATGGCTTCATAACTGGATCAGTAATTTTACTAGGCCATCCTGTCTTTACAAAATCTAATACCTTAACTTAAACCATATCTGTCTTTGTTACTTTAGCATACTGTGCTTCAGCCACATCCTCAAAGGTGAGGGGTAGTTCCTCTGTTAAATTAAACGAATTTATGTAACCATCAACCTCCGTGGGATCACTTAGTGGTAACCTTGATAACATATCTGCTTCATACATTTGTGACCCCTTTCGATACTCTACCTTATAATCACAGGCTGATAATATAACATTCCAGCGTATTATTCTAGATGCCGACATAACTGAAATATTACGATCTGGATTAAAGATCACTTTAAGTGGTTTATGATGTGACACTAAAATAAACTGTCTACCATATAAATATTTATAAAACTTTTTAATACAAAATATAATGGCTAGAGCTTCACGTTCAATTTGGGAATAATTCTACTCAGCCTTACTAAGAGTTCCAGATACAAAATGTATAGGCTTTTCTCTACCATCAGAGTACCGATGACTAAGAACACCTCCCAATCCATACGAACTAGCATCACATGAAACCACAATTTGCTTATTAGGATCATAATGTGCCAGAACTTGATTTGCCTCAATTAACTCCTCACTTAAGCAAAAAGCAGCTTTACATTCTGCATTAAAATTAAATTTTACATTCTTTTACAATAATTTATATAACGGTTTCAAGCGGCCTGATAACATAGGAATACTATAGTAATTAATTAATCCTAAGCAAGATCGGAGTTGTGTTAAATCTTTAGGTTCAGGTGCCTCTTTAATAGCTCTTAATTTATCACTAGTAGGATTAATATCATCTTTGTCTATACGGTGACCAAGATATTCAACCTGATCTTTAAAAAATGAAAATTTATGAGCATTTACCTTGATATTATAGCTACTTAATCTGTTAAAAACTATTTCCAGTAATCTACTACATGTTTTATTGTACAGTACCCGAAATAAGGATATCATCTAAATAGCAATGAACATTTGCTATACCTGCCAAGATCTGATCCATTACCGATTGAAACATTGCTGGTGCACTTGCTATATCGCACACCTAGTTCAATGGTGCCACAAGTGCAAAACACAATATTCTCGAGAAATGAGCAAAACGTTCTGTAGCAAACGCGTTATGCTTTGTAAATAATTTATTTTGAGAATGACTGGCTTCGAAATTACAATTTAGGTAGCATATTATACAATTATTCGCTGGATCTTATTACAATTTATTAAAAATAAAACGTTATTATGATTTTGATAGTTATGGCGATATTGCATTGTGAAGAAAGTCATTTATAAAACGATACCTGGGAGATACGGCGGCAATACAATGAAAAAAGCAATTGATTTTTGCAGTTGTGGCTGTATTGAATTACATCGGTTGTATTGTGGCAGTGTATATTATCGCCACATCTCTCTTGATTTTTGCAGTTGTGGCCATATTGAACGTATTGAATTACATCGGTTGTATTGTGGTAGTGTATATTATCGCCACATCTCCCAGTTATGGCCATATTGCATTTTCAAAACGTCCACAAACCCTACAGTGAAATACCGAAGTAACTTACTTTATAATTATCCAAAACAATATTTTAGTTCAGGCTGTATTGAATTAGATGGGCCATTATATAGGCAATATTTTACAGTCTTAACCCAAAATTCGAATTTTTTGCAGTTGTGGCACAATTGAACTAGGTGTGCGATATGTTAACCTAGTAAACCTAAATAAGCCAATATGTGTATTTATAGTTAAATATTTTTGGAAGACCTCATTCACTTTAAGCTGTTGATAGGCACCTGATAAATCTATACAACAAAATATTTTACCTCCAGCTAAATTTACAAAAATATCCTCAGGTAGTGGTAATAGGTATTGCTCTACAAAAACTTTATTTACCGTAACTTGAAAGTCAGTGCAAATTCTAATATCCTCAGTGTTTTTCTTAGCTACAACTACAATGGGTGAAACCCATTCATTATGTTTGACAGGTTTTAAAATACCGACTTGAACCATCTGATCTAATTTTCTTTCAACTAATGGCTTAATAGCATATGGCATTGAGTATGCCTTTTTAAAAATAGGAATCACATTATCTTTTACGTTAAATTTTACTTCAAAATGTTTCATTGGACTACACATATTGCCATCAAATAATAATTTATATTTATTTTTAATAGACTCGATTAAATCATCTCGTTCATTTATATGACCTATTTGCCTATCTATACAAAATATAGCTTTACAATCAGGAAACAAGACATTGAGCCAATTCCTTCTAAGCAGTGGCGCGAATTCCTTACCTGACTCTATAACTGCCAATGGCAACTCACATGTTTTACTCCCATAATGTACATTCACTGTACATTCACCTACAGCTTTAATAGGTTGACCTGAAACAGCAGTATGTTTGTAATTTACAGGTGCTAAAGCTAGATTTAGTGCATCTTTAAATTTGGATACAGACATTACTGTTCTATATGCACCAGTATCTACCTCAAATGTTACATTTTTATTGTTTATCTTTAGGGTTACATGATATGCAGAATTTGACACATCACTCACTGTATGAAGATTTAATATGTCATTATTTACCTCGTCACTATCAATGTTATACTCTTCCTCTTGTACTACATTCACAGGGTGTGGTCGAATATCTGGACAGAAATTCTTGACATGACCAAACTTTGCACAATGAAAACGTCTCCATTTTTCAGCTGGACATTTACCTCTATGATGACTTCTGCCACAATTTTTACAACTTTGATCTGCACTGAGAGTTGATCTAAACTTTGGGTTTTATTGCTTGCCTCTGTTTAATACATTTAAATTACCTCCCTCGGATAATAACTTAACTTGTTTCTGTGCTACTTCTGAGGCCAAAGCTAACATTCAAGCACTCTGAAATGTTAAACCTACCTCACCCAACAACTTTTGTATTCCTTCGTCTCTAATCCCACAAACAAACCTATCCCTTAGAGCCTCTTCTAGAAACTGTCCAAAATTACACGAATTTGCCAACTTCTTTAGCTCTGTTGTTCTGAAGCTATTTCCGTGTGGCATTTTTATAATTAATTATTTTCTATGGGAAATAAGCCACAATTTTACTAAAAAATGAATTTATTAACGTTTCGAAGCCCAAATCGGGTTTCGTTGTCAAAATATTATGTCAATAGTATTTTGTATCTTGACAACGAAACCCGATTTGGGCTTCGAAACGTTAATAAATTCATTTTTTAGTAAAATTGTGGCTTATTTCCCATAGAAAATACTTAATTCCTTAGCTCTATACTGTAATCAGAGATAGATTGATCAGCTTTTTGTTCACACCGATTGAAAACAAAACGTTCGCAGATTTCGGACACAGGTGGAGAAAAATGTTTATTTAATTTCCCTTTCACTTCTTGGAACGTAAAGTCCGTTGGTTTCTTCGAGGCCACTAAGTTTTTCAACACCTGAAAAATACTCGTACCTCCCAGTGTGATTAACATTGAAACCTTCATATTTTCTTCAACCTTATTAACAGTAAACAAATGTTCTAATCTTTCTATGTAGGATTCAAATTCTTCTGGAACACCGGGAAAAGCTTCAATATTACCTATCAACGCCATGCTGCTGGTTACAATAACACTGGCTCTACTCTCTGTATAATCCCTATCGTAAATAGGAACTTCACTTTATTTTTTTATCTCGTCGCCAAAATGTTCAGTTTGAGCCCGTGATACAAATACTAAATTGTACTTTGATTACTTTATTATGAAATATCTAATACAGAGATGAGAAAAGAGCTTGCTTTCATTTTCTGGTTACCTGTCATCTGTCACCGTTGACAGCCCAACGCAACGTTGCCAAGCAACTCAAAAGCTTACAATTAAATACACATCAATAATAAGGTAAGTAGACTATTCCCAGTATAATAATAATCTGATTGGACAGAATTACAATCTACTTAAAAAAATTCTATCGGTAATTTTCTACAGTAGATAATTCTCAGTATAATTTTAATCTGATTGGACAGAATTAAACACGTGATCAAATATCTTACTATACGATTGGAAGTTAAAATCATAAAAAAATAATCACTTTAATTTTTATTTCTGTAGCTATCTATTATTCAAAATCTCCTATGAATGAAATAATCGTTGAAATTTTTATTTTGTAGGGTTCTGTTGGTCAGAATCTTAATTATTGAAATAATCATTTCTAATAATATTTCGAAGCGATTAACGCAAATAAATACCATAATATTATACGATTTTCCCAAATGAGGGAGTTTTAGACCATACTCCGCCCGGTTTTATTATATTATGTTCAAGCAATAAACCAGAGTGTATGTTCCAGATAAAATTTATAAATAAACAAATTTCATCTGGAATGCACACTCAGGTTTATTTCTGTGCATGTGCTCTGTTAATCCAAATATCAAAATTTTTATTATTTGCAACAATATTAAAAGTTACTTAGTGTAGGAAACAGAGGTTGCAAAATGGACACAAGTCCGGTTTTATTTTTTTTTCTGGTATATCATGGGGTGCTTATTATGAGACTAACTAAACCCTTTAAAGGGTTTTTGTGGTCCTTCCGTACAGGAAGGGCCATGTTTTGCAAAAAATTTTCTTAATAGAAATATGAACATGACTAAAAATATTTCCTGTTATTTATTTCCCGACAGCATATGTCTATCACCCACCGTTTAGCGGGGGTGGCGCCCCAAAGTTGACAAGTTTTTAAAAAAGATGTTTTAAAAAAATGTTTTTTCCTAACTTTATTTTTTTGTATTTTTTGTTATAGGTTTCATTTAAGGGCAGCTGCCCATTTTTTAATTAGAGGGTGTTACATTTTAACAATCCGCTTTTTATACCATCTGAACCGCCTATGCTAGAGTAAAAAACTTTCAGCGATTACCCATGTACAAGTAATATTTTACAAATTTGTACAATGCACCCCCATATTTTCCCCGGAACCACCCAAAAAAAAAATTAGAGTTAATAAAGAAAAGAATCAAAAATTGAATTTTAGGTCACCACTGTGGCTTTAGGGTGCAAGGAAAGTAAAAAAGCATAGGTCATAATGTGTAGCAGACAGTGTGTTAATTAATTTTCCATATGTACGTTATCAATAAAATGAATAGGTAACGAAAAAACAAAAACTGGAGCCCGCCAAAGCATTTCTGAGGTTTACGGCGCGCCACTGTGCCGTAACGGTTGCTTATACGAAAAAAATGCATAGGATCTTATTTGTAGAGAAAATAATGGTATTTAATTCTGTATAAGTTTTGTTTAAAAAAAATGCGTATGTAATGAGCAATCGTAAAAACATGCTCGTCAAGGGATAGGGGTAGTTCCCGCAGTTTATTTTCAGGGATAGAGGTAGTTTCGGCAGGGATGTTGCAATAATTATATATATCTACGAAAAACCCTATTGATGGAGCATGCGCCCATATGAGTCAAAAAGCAAAAAAAAATGTTTTTTTCAACCCCACATTTTATTTTATTTTTTGGCTACAGGGGTTGCTCCAAGAAATCGCTTTTAGTGTCTATGCATGATATGCATGAAATGATATAAGAAGCATTTTAGGTGTGTGAAGGATTCCAAGAAAATCACTTTTTTTATTAATTCTCCTTTTTTTTGGGTGGTTCCGGAAAAAAATGAGAGTGCATTATACAAATTTGTAAATAACGCCGGTAAATACATGGATAATCGCTACCTTTTACTCTAGCATAGGCGGTTCAGATGGCATAAACAGGGGTTTTTAAAAATGTAACACCCTGTAATTAAAAATTGGACCATTGTCCTTAAATGAAACCTGTACCAAAAAAAACAGCAACTTTTTTGTGATTAATTGCCGCAGGGTTCTTTCTTAATCTCCATTACAGTAAAGGAAAAATCATTTTTTTTAAACATCATTTTTAAAAACTGGTCACTTTGGGGCGCCACCCCTGCTAAACGGTGGGTGATCGGCATATGCTGGGGAGAAATAAATAGTAGGAAATATAGTCCTCTTCATATTACTATTAAGGAATTTTTTGTAAAACGTACAGGAAGGGCTACGTTTCGCAAAAACCACTAATTACCCCCTTCAAAGGGATGAAAAGGGGGGTTCCGGAACTAAATCTTTTAAGAAAAAGTTATTCTCATAATAAGCACCCCTTTGTATATCAGAAAAAAAATAAAATCGGACTTGTGTCCATTTTTCGAGGTTCAAGCTCTGTTTCCTACACTAACTGCAAATTACTAAACAAATAATAGTTAAATTTAATTAATTTAGGATTAGGATATAGATAAACTTTTACAAATTATACCCTTTACGACATTGTGCTATAGGATAGTACCAAATATTTCGTAATATTCATTCACGATACTTTCCATCCAAAATCCAAAACAAGAAAATAAAGTATTAAGTATTTAAAATTTCAATTACATACTACTGTCAAACAAATTAGCTTTAACACTCCCGAGACATTTCTCATTTGCGTATCTTCGTGATTAGTCAGAATGGCATCAAATCTAATGTTTTAACAAAACGTATGCAAATCTTATTGAAATATACCGCGTAGATATCTACAAGCAAGACATTACTTATCTTAATCTGTCGATTAACTTTCTAAATAATTGGACTTCTTCGTAAAGATGATAGTAGGTACATAAGAAAACTGTATTTTTTTACAAAGACTTGTTTATATTTATGATGTGTAATATTGTTTTCAGAATTCCTTCAAGTTATTTTATAGCCGACTGAAAGTGATACAAAGTATTTTTTAGGTTTTAGTTAGTTTATCTTAAAACATTTATACGCATCTTAATAACCTATAATTTATGCTTCAACTTGTAAAATATAATGAATAAAGTAAGAAAAAAAGCTAAATGGCCACTTACTTTATGGCTGTTTTTCTATTAATTCTTATAGAGGTTATTTTCCTATACTAAGTATTGTAAATTATTATATTACTTGTAATGATTAATTATCATTTACTAATCCTATACGTATAAGCGGCATGAGTCTTAACAAAAGACAACAGTGAAAAAGTTTTGCAAATGATTTGGTGTTTCTGCAAAGTTCAAGAATAGAACTTTGATAAATGTTCACTTAATTTGAATAAGAAGCTAAAAAATATGGACTATGACTACAAAGAAAAAAAAAAACCAAGTAGGGTAAAACACCCAGTAGTCAGCCTTTTAGTGAGAATCTTAATTTCTTTAGATTGCATATAAAAAAATAAAGGCGTTAAATAAAAACAAATAGTGTTATCAGAAACTTTGTTTATTAAATTATCGAAAGAGATTAACTAAATGTTATTATTATGTTATAATTATAAAAAAAACAACACTTAACAAAATATGGCACTTTTCACCTGTAGTCAGCCTCATTTCTCCGCAAGTCAGCCATGTCTACCCTGTAGTCAGCCACTTACTTATTCTTGCATGTTGTACATAGAAACTCTTTATTATATACATTCTCATAAACGTTACCAACAAATTCAGTACATTTTAGATGATACCACGCAGGACAATTGTCACAACCAATATTCTTTAATTCGTTTATATCTGTGTCACTAGTCAGTTCCTCTTCACACGAGTCACACCTTATTCTGCTCACTGTGCATGTTGTACTATTCTTCCTCTTTTTAATGTTTTTGGACTTCAATAGCTTTTTAGCTTTTCTTTTTTGTAATTCTTCTTTTTCCTTTCTCTTTCTTTCTCCTTCTTTTCCTTAGCTTCCAGTCTTTTAATTTTTTTAATCAATATATCGTTCTTTTTCTGCTCCTTAATTTCTTCCTTCTGCTTCTCAAACTGTCTCCACTCATCGGAGGAAATGGCTCCTATTCTATTAATGGACATCTTCTTTTTTATGGTCTTAGATGTACTAGGTAAAGTTAAATACTTACCTAACACGGGTGATAGATTTGTTGATTTGACAACAACATTGGACAAGATATTTATTTTGTTTTTGATATTTTTTGGACTGTCATTTAATTTGCTTTGCATATTTTGTGTATTATTTTCTTGCAAAATATCATTTTCGGTGGGGTTTGGGTTCCTACACTCTTTATTTGTTATTTTTATATTCTCCGTAATATAGTTATGGTTTTCTAAAAGTTCGTCTTCCATTCGATTTTCTTTATCATCCTCCATCTTATCTTGGTTAATGTTTGTTTCTGTTTCAGATTCCTTAGATGATATTTTCAACTTATCATGTGTCAGAGGTTCTTTGTGACAGTTCAGATCTTCAAGCGTATTTTCATTAAATTCAGCAACTTCTGATTGCTGTGTTTCCTGGACTTCATGGACTTCATGATATTGTGGTATGACTTCAAATTCGGTTATAATTTCGAAGTCTTTTAAGTCACTTTCTGTCAAATTATTCAAATTATTTTCCAGTGTATAATCACCTATATTTGGTAAACTTATATCAAAAACTTGAACTGGTTGTGACACTATGTCTGATTGATTATGTGTATGATTAGGAAAACTTATGTCATTTATTTGTGCCTGGCTAATTGAATTTTCGGTTGAATTGAGACTTTCAGCATCGTTATTCTTTGCTGTGTTTAAAACATCAACAATGATTTTTGAGTCAACTCCAGCATTTTTCAACTCGTTACTAAGCTGATTAATTATCTTGATGGCGGTGTTCAAATGCCTGTTCTTTATTTTCTTGTCTGGAGATTTGAAATTAGTGGAATTCTGATGTTTTTCAAGAATATTTTGTACACATTTTGAGTAATCCAAGGCATTTGGATTGTATGGATATAAGCCACACTTGCGAAAACCATTGCTGATAATTACAGGCAAATTTTCTTTTTCTAAAACTTTTTTGAGCAATGGACAAAACGTTGATTTGCTCAAAATATTATTAAAATTTTCAGGACGAGTTGCCCATTCGTGTACTGTATCTTTCCATTGTGACTTTAAAGGTTTGAATACACTTACATCTGCGGGCTGAATCAAATGTGTCGCATTTGGTGGAAGTGAGTAAAGGATAATACCGTTTTCGTAACAATATTCACTGAGCCGCATTGTTAAGTGGCTTTTATGTCCGTCAACAAAAACGATAACTGGCTTTTTGATGTTTTCTTCTTCCACCCATGTGTTCAAACCTTTAACAATATAATCATAAAATATATCTGATTTCATCCACCCCGTTTCTGATTTTCCTAACAGCCATCCAGCAGGCATACTGTTTATAACATCTTTTGGTGGTCTTACATATGGAAACACTACACAAGGAGGCAAAATCTTCCCAGAAGCTGATATAAATACAAGAACTGTAACAGCCTCTTTTTCTTTGCCTTTTACGATTTTGTAGACATTCTTGTATCCTCTAGGTGCAATAACTTTTCCTGTTTTGGGACATATGTAGAAACTGGTTTCATCACCATTAAAAATACGATCTGGGTCAGTCAAAATATCAGTCGCGTTTATATCTTCTAAGTGCTTCAGTAATTCAGTAAACCACTTCCGAATACTTTCTTCGGTTACTACTGCTCGGCCCTTAGATATATTTTCGGGTGTCCTTTCACTTAACTCAGGATTTCGTCTAAGAAATGACTGGTACCATTTTTTTCCCGGCCTATTATTTACAAATGGGTTAGGTCTAGGTGTGTCCTCTTGGGAAATAATATTATGGACAGTATTAAGAAGATCGTCGCGTTTTAAAGGGAAGCC
The DNA here is from genome assembly GCF_917563875.1 of Diabrotica virgifera virgifera. Taxonomy (NCBI): domain Eukaryota; kingdom Metazoa; phylum Arthropoda; class Insecta; order Coleoptera; family Chrysomelidae; genus Diabrotica; species Diabrotica virgifera. Next base: position 104,593,535 of record NC_065448.1, on the reverse strand, counting down.
ACATTTTGCTAAGGCTATGCACCACTCTTTCAAGGCAGTCTCTTCTTCTTTAGAAAGTACTGAGTCTGGTCCCATTTTACGGGGTACTTCTGGGACTCTTAAATGCAGCCGATCTTGTAGGGTTCCTCGTGGTACGCTAAAAACTCGACTAGCTTCTCTAATTTTCATCCCATTTCTTATTGCGGTCATAGCTTGTGACAATTGCTCTTCTTTATACCGGTGGATTGGTCTTTTCGACATGATGACAATCTATAATAAAAGATTTTTATCCAGTTTTATGTATCAGAACTAACGGCCGACTATTGGAGTTTAAAGTCTATTACTCGGCCCTCATCGTGCATTTACTTTTATACATGGCTGACTACTGGAAATCTAAGAAAATTGTAAAAAGCCAGTAGTCAGCCCCTTGTGGCTGAGTACTGGATCAACCTTAAAAAATCGAAAACCCAGTAGTCGGCCCCTAAATTAAAACGCAATAAACAAATAAAATGCGTCTAATGATTAATTTTAGCATAAAATAAACATTTTACAACATCATTACATAAAATCCACCAGAAATTACATCAAATTCATAGAAAAACTTACCGAAATCTCGAACACGTTTTTATACGAAAAAAATTGCAACAGCGACTTGTCCAGACTTGTCTGTGGCGGCAGTGTAAATGAACGAGTACAGCTCATCAACCTGTGGTGCTATTGGTTCGGAGGTGTGCGTATTGACCAATAAAGGGACATAGATTTTGTCAACAGTTATTTCACTGGTTTAAACTAATTTCAACACTATTTACATTATAATAAAGACTGTAAAGGCTGACTACTGGTGCGAGGCTGACTATTGGGTGCTTTACCCTATATGGAAACAAAATGGAAAAACAGAAGAAAATAAATTGATCATTCTAAATATCAATCGAATCGTATAAATTCGAGAAGGTAACATAATTTGAATACCTTGGAGTATCAGTTATAAATAGAGGAGACGAAGAGAGAGAAAAAAGTAAGCAGTCGTTGAAAGGTAGCAAAGCAGTAGGATCATTAAAAGCATTGTTGAAGGCAAAAAAGGTGTCCAGTACAGCCAATTTACGAACATAAGAAACAATAGTGAGAGCAACGGTGTTGTATGTATGTGAAATTTGGACAATGAAGCAGAGAGAAAAAAACAGCTGGAGATGTGCCAGAGGAAAATTTTGAAGCTTAAAGGATACTAACGGTGAATGGCCAGAAGAATAAATCAAAAGCTAATGGAGATGCATAAGAGACCCAAAATAACACAGAAAATCACAGCGCAGATAGTTATATGGTTGAAACAGTTTACTGTAAAGAGAGCGAAATCATTAGACCGAAACCAGTAGACCGAACTCATTAGACCGAAAAGCACTTTACCGAAACCTCACTAGACGGAACAGTAGGATACCGAAAAGCAGGAGACCGAAAAGTATTAGGTACATAATACAGGGTGCTCAAACAGAATTGTAATCTGGCCAAGGGTAACATCAACCTCCCCTAACCCTTTATCCAGGCATAGGACTAGCAGCACAAAGTACTGGCAAGTTTAGAGGTTGTTTTTTGTTTTGTTTTTAGTTTTTATTTGTTTTCGGCTTATTTTTTATTTATTATATACAATACTAAAAATTAATGTAATTAATAATAATTTACGTAACAAGTTCCGGAAGTGATATTTTACAAGATGAGTAAGAAGTTTAAAAGGGCGAGCCGTAGGCGAGTCCTGGAATCCTGCGAGTCTCGTAAAATGACTTTTGGATCATGTTAGGTACAACATTTTTTCTGCAGCCGTTTTGTATGTTAAAAAAATATATGGATAAGCTTTACTTTATGAACTTTTATTAAACATTTTAAAGTTACTCTCGTGAATTCACCATTAGAAAAATTTACTTATAGTTATGAATATTAATATCACAATTATAGAAATTATTTACATTGGTATTGTTAGGAATATTAACAGAAGTGGCAGTATTGAAATTAGCGTTAGACGTGTCAGCACTTTTACTATTTATTGAGATATTAATTTGGTTGCGGCCATTTTCAATCTGTGAAGCTATATGAATTTTATTTCTTAAATAATTTTTTACGCATCCTTCTGCTACATTAGTTGATTCCCATCAAGCGTTGTCATAATAAAATACAAAGTTGATGTTATTGTCAAAGTCGTCAGCTAGCTACCCAAAATCGTCCCGAAAGTGAAAACATTAGTCCCGAAAGTAGCTACTTTCAGTACAAGTTGTGTAAAATGGTACTTTCGATTTAATAAATCATACCGAAAATTTTATTTTCGGGACTTCTGCAGAAAAATGTAATCACAACTAAATGTTATTTGGATGGTTATTAGAAACAGTTAAAATTGTGTTAACGTCACCCTACCCTTCATTTATTTTTACCTTCACTAATTTGTTTGGATGAAAATTATTTCATATCAGACTGTACAAAGTAACAATTTACACAGTCTATATATAAAATAATACAAAAAAATACAATAAACAAAAATACAGAGATACAATATCTTAGCATAATTTACTGCAATCTGTTTTAATGTATGTACCATGTTGGTCTAATGCTGTTCGGTCTAGTAAGGTTTCGGTAAAGTGCTTTTCGGTCCAATGAGTTCTGTCTACTGTTTCGGTCTAATTGTCGTGTACCAGTTGAAACATGTTTCACGAATGTCACAAGAAAGAAACGTTCTAAAAGTTTTGCATGCAGCATAACAAGGGAAAAAAGAGGAGCAAGAGACCACAAAGGGAGTTGTTTGATATCGTCCTGCCTTACATAGAGGAAATGGAAACAAGAGACTGGAAAGAACAAGTTAGTGAAGGACCGGAAAAGGAAGTTAAGAATATCGAAGCCAAGGAGCTCTAAGAGAGGCCCACACCAAAGGAACATGAAACGTGAAACATGAAACGGGAAACACGTTTCATGAAAATAAAACATTACTAAACAAATAGAAGTCCGCCCACAGAGTGAAACAAGTGTGATTTATGCCAGTGAAACATTTTTATCTTCTTGAAGCGTGTTTCATGAAATAGGTCGTGTTCTATATTTTGGTTTTAGTTTCATTGTTTTGGATAATTAATTACGCGAGTAAAATTAATACCGACCAAGAATTGCATTGATTTCTGTGGTGTTTGTTGCCTGATTTGAAATAATTGGATATTGCTCATAAAAGGCAGTACACACAAAGAATTTTGGATTTTTACGACGAAATTATAAATGTACAATGTATACATACCTATTCCAGTGTACTCTCCAGATTTATACAACTATTCTTCATTATCGTCCATATCACCTTAATTTAATGTAGCCAACAAGGAATTAAGAAATATATTATATCAAATAGACAGTCTTTCCTCATACGCAAGATCTTATCACTGATCTATTTATAATCTACTTCTTACTTCTTAATCTATTTCTAATCTTCCTACACCTCTTACAGCTTCACCGACCCGATATTCCTATTCAGCGACCTCAAAACCCCATCTGAGCGACCTCAAAAAATTTAACTCATTTCAATGATTATTTTTAGAGTTGCAAATTTTTATTTTTTGAAAATTTTGAGATTCACTTTGGAAAATGCATTTTCTGCCTACATCAATGCAATTTTAATTTGTAATTTGTCTCTCATGCCAACTGTTTAATAATTTTCCTGAAGCTCTCCCCAATCGAATGCAAAACGTTTCAAAACGAACCGTCTTATTTTAAAAAAGTTAGAGGTGTAATACTTTATTTCCTCTCCTATAAACTTAAACAAGAAATATGATTTTTTTATTTTTCCATATTTTCTATGAATAGTTTCCCATTTGTTTGACATTTCAGCCTTCTGATATGCCGTCGTTTTAAAATACAATTTTTAAAATTAAATAAACCATCTGGAAATGTGAGCGAAAAATTTTTTACTTTAAATTTTCGATATGTACAATCCAAGCAACCATCTACATATTAGAACCGCGATTGTCAATTTGAGACGTCATGTAACTATATAGAAAATTGTTGGAAAGCATTAGAGTCGATGGTCTCTGATCTGAAGGCCTAAATGTGAAATAAATATTTTTCAACGAAAACTTTTCGTTTATAAATTTGCAAAAGTCTGTGTGTTATTGCGTTGCCGCTCCTGCAATACTTATAGCAAGTGTATCGATGGATTCTTATGTAGTTTTACCTTCTGAATCCAAATCTGAAAACGGCATTTCGATATCTCTAACCGTCTTCGAGATAATCGACCTCAAAGTCTAAAATGTGACGTCACAATCCGGTTATTTCCTGACGCACTAAACATCAGCTCAAATGGTTGACTAGGAAGTAGGCTACTTTTTTAATCTCAATTTGTTCAGCAAAGCATAGTTTATTTACATTTGAGTTTGACACTTCGTGAATGTCAAACTAAATTTTAAATTAAGTATTAATAAAACATCAATGATATTTGATAGTGAATTTAATTTTATTATACAGAGAGAGTGTGTAATTTGGAATAAATTCAATATCTCAAATACTAATTGTTTTTTTGAAAAATGTTCAGACACGTCGATTAGTATTTCAAATTGTCCTTTTTGACATACAATAATAATGTATACAGGGTGTCCCTATTTAGAGATATGACGTCATCGTTGATTTTCTTAAATGGCAACACTGTCATTTTTATAGCTATTTTGATAGGGTGTGTAAAGTTATACACAACTGCAAAATATCAAATTTTTATTCTCTACCATTTAAAAGATAATAGAAAATAACAAAGTTATGTCTGTAATTTGGAATAAATTCAATAATTAAAATACTAATTGTTTTTTTGAAAAATGCTCAGACCCATTCATTAGTATTTCAAATTGTCATTTTTGACATACAATAATAATGTATACAGGGTGCCCCAATATAGAGATATGACGTCATCGTTGATTTTCTTAAATGGCAACACTGTCATTTTGATAGCTATTTTGATAGGGTGTATAAAGTAATACACAACTGCAAAATTTCAAATTTTTAATCCCTACCATTTACAAGATAATAAAAAATAACCAAGTTATGAAAAACAAGTACTCAAATAACAACTGAATTTAATTATTTCAATTAAGCAAATAGTCATAATGTGGCCCTCAATTATTGTCAAATTGTCAATGGGCAACGTTATGAGCATTTGCTTATTTTAAATAATTAAATTTAATTATTAGTTGATTACTTGTTTTTCATAACTTTGTTATTTTTTATTATCTTGTAAATGGTAGGGAATAAAAATTTGAAATTTTGCAGTTGCGTATAACTTTACACACCCTATCAAAATAGCTGTCAAAATGAGAGTGTTGCCATTTAAGAAAATCAACGATGACGTCATATCTCTAAATTGGGACACCCTGTATATAGTATTATTGCATGTCAAAAATGACAATTTGAAATAATAATTGACGGGTCTGAGCATTTTTCAAAAAAACCACTAGTATTATAATTATTGAATTTATTCCAAATTACAGATATAACTTTTTATTTTTTATTATCTTATAAATGGTAGAGAATAAAAATTTGATATTTTGCAGTTGTGTATAACTTTACACATCCTATAAAAATATCTATCAAAATGACAGTGTTGCCATTTAAGAAAATCAACGATGACGTCATACCTCTAAATTGGGACACCCTGTATACATTATTATTGTATGTCAAAAAGGACAATTTGAAATACTAATCGACGGGTCTGAGCATTTTTCAAAAAAACAATTAGTATTTGAGATATTGAATTTATTCCAAATTAGAGACTCTCTCTGTATACAATAAATAACACAATTTGAGTATATTTTAAAAGCAATCATTTATTAAGTAGGTATATATTTACGAGTATACGGCCTACCCTTTATAATAAATGGACTGTTCCATTTGTTATGAAATTAAAATGCAGGGTGTTCAGAAACTCTACCGACAAACGGAGGTTCTTCAGATAATTTTAAGACAATTTAACCCAATTCATCTAGTCCGAAAATGCTTCCTAAAGAAGCTAAAGCTATTTGAAGATGGCGTCTGGTTTATCTTAAATAGAAGAAGTTTATCTTAAATATCTCCAGAACGCTTCTATTTAGAAGAACGAAAATTGGTACACTTATTTAACTTCCAGGGATAAATTGATTTCATTAATTGTAAATTTCTAGTACCGGTCATAGGCGTCCGTTTGGGCAGGGCATCAGTTATATTATCGCATAACTTTTTTGTTTTCAATTTTTAAGCACTTTTGAGTCTGGATTATTAAAATGTAAGGTATTATAGTACTAAAAGGTACTCTTACTTTAAGTCGATAGGATACACCGTTTTCTAGAAAAATCAATTTGACAATTTTTCGTTGTTTGAATATCAAAAAAAATTCAATAAAAAAAATATTTAGAAAAACCAAAATTGGTACATTTATTTATATTCCAGAGATGAATCGATTTTATTAATTGTGAATTTCTAGTACCGGTCATATGCGTCCGTTTTGGGTAGATCAACGGTTATTATTTTATCGCATACCTTTTTTGTCTTTAATTTTTAGGGATTTTTGACACTAGATTATTAAATGATGAGGTATTCTAGTATTAAAAGTTACTCTTGCTTGAAGTTGGTAAAATACACCGTTTTTTTTTAATTTTCAAACATTTTTTCAAATTCAGGAAACGAAAAATTTTTAAATCGATTTTTTTAGAAAACGGTGTGTCCTACCGACTTAAAGCAAGATTACATTTTAGTACTATAATACCTCACAATTTAATAATCCAGTATCAAAGGTGCTCAAAAGTTAAAGACAAAAAAGTTATGCGATAAAATAACCGTTGCCCCACCCAAAACCACCACCCAAAGTCACCATAGATGGAATCGATTTATCTCTGGAAGATAAATATGTGTACCAATTTTCGTTTTTTCTAACTAAAAGCGTTCTGGAGGTATTTAAGACAAACTAATTACAATACATTTCCGGACTAGGTGAATGTGGTTAAATTCTCTTAAAATTATCTGAGAAATCTCCTGTCTTCGTTTGTCGGTAGAGTTTCTGGACACCCTGTATAGTCGGTTCGCTAAACTCGACACAACTGGCTAGTTATTTTAGTAGGTAATTTTTTTGTCTTTTGCGAATTTTGCCAAAATTGGCAAAATTACTAATTATTTAGTAATTATTAACTAGGTAATTATTAATTTTTTTTTTTGCAAAATTGGCAAAATTATTGACTAAAATCGCTTGCCAGTTGTGTCTGAGCTTAGCGAACCGACAGTATATATGAAATAATATTGTTTGGTATAAAAAATTATGGTCTGATATGTGCAGTTCTAATGGAAAAAAATATTTGAAGATTTTTCTCAAATTATGGATACCAACATTTTCATTTATAACTCTTTTATTTTTAATTTGACGAAGGAAAGTTATTCTTCATAAAAAGATAATTCAAGTTCTAAGATTTATGATGCAACCAACATATTATATAAAGTTTTATTAATTTTATACGAGGTATATAAAAATATAAATTTAGATCAAGGGTAAACTACCTTTATAGTTCATATCATTTAAATTAGAATGATATAATTGCACATTAAAACATAATTATTAATTCTAAACTACTTTTCATAATAGCAATTTTCCATATTACGAATTAAAATACGTAAATAAACAAAGTTTTCGTGATGATAATGCTCGCATTTTCAGCTTGTTTATTCTTGTTTGAACTTTATTTAATTTGTATTTATATACCTGATTAACTGATTATACAATTAAATGCCATCTAAAATAGTTACTCAATAATTTTATGTCTTTTTTACAAATAAAAACAATTAAAACATTTTGACCCTTCCCTGTAGATATAGCATCCAAGCCCTTATTGCAAATTGCTCTGCACCAGTCAGGATATACTACTTACTTTAATTTGAAATATTGTATAATTCTAAGAAGTAACGAACACTAATTAGTATAATTCACTTTACACCAAACAGTTATGGTTCGTGGTGAATTTGCCAATGATTTTTCCTGCCGATGATCACGCCTTGCAGCACTCGTGACGTTTCCAATACGGCTAAGATCTTATTTAGTATAGTCACAAACCATGCTTGAAAAGTTATTACACGGCGGGATCCGTATTTACCGTTCGAAACTTAACTAAAAATTGAAATATGTCTAATAATAATGTGTTCCAAAGGTGATTTTGATCTTTACATTGATATTGCTAAGCTGTGAATATTTTCTTATATTACTAAAATACTATTATTAAAAGTTTTTAGTGATATTGCAATTTGGTATTTTACTTATTTTTTAACAGGTAATTTTGAATTTTTCACTTTTTTATTTAACTCTGATGTCCTCTTCGAGTCTATTTGACCCAAACAGGGTTGGAGTCTATTTGAAGAAAAATCATTTATTATTTTACAAATTATTTTTATTTTTTTATTTTACCTAGAATATGTTCAGGTCAATACGACCCGTGTATTTAACACCGTAAAAATTATCTATGTACGTCTGCTTCTTCTTTAAGTGCCGTATCCCAAGCGGAGGTTGGATATTATCATCACTATCTTTACTCTATCTACCGCTGCTTTGAAGAGTTCTCTGGAATTGTATTTAAACCAGTCCCAGATACTGTAAATGTCTTATTTTTATTATGTTTGTATTCTTTGCCCATTTCTCTCAATATTTCCTTGTCCATTTTCTTCTGTATCTATTCTAACCGTTCTCTGTATCTATTCTATCTTCTGCTATTCTAAGCATTCTTCTGTAACACCACATTATACGTATGCTATAAGTTGATTATGCTATGTGTATGTTTACAATATTCTATACTTTCTAACAGTGTTTGTCCATCAGATCCGTCCATAAATAAAAATAGGTTTCTGTAAACTAGAACATTTTAACATATTTTAAAGTATATTTCTATTTTGGAGTATTTTCTTGTGGTGTTTCTTTGGTGGTATTTTCTATTTGAGTATTTTCTCCTTTAGTGGAGGTTAGCGACTACACTGGCAAGTCTGTCTCTGTACAATGCGGCTCTAAACATAGATGTTGAATCAAGGCCGGACCAGTCTCTGATATTTCGATGCCATGGAATCTGGCGCCTGCCGGGACCCCATTTCCTTCAACCTTACCCTGGATGATCAGTTGCGCGAGGCAGTATTTTTCGTTTCTTATTATGTGTCCCAGGTAGCTAACTTTCCTCAGAGTTGATTTTTAGCAACTTTCTATCTGTACCTATTCTGCCGTGCTGTGCTTAAAAGTGGTATGTGCCAGAATTATGAAACTGAGAAAAGGGGTTTAAGTTGTAAGCACATTCCGACCCCATGTAAATTTATATTGTGTGATACTATGATGCATTTTATTAAGTAATAGGTAGATTTAAAATTACTGAATAAAAAAAAGTAGTTATCTTTGGTTTTTATTTAAAAAATGGTAGATACCAATTTCAAGTCAAGAATTATTTATATTATTAACAGTGGTAACGTACAGCCAGTGAAGATATCACTTTTAAGTTAAGAAAAATCATAATTGTTATATTTATAGATACAATGCAGGAGGAGAAAAATGTAAACTAGTACATATAAATTGTTTATTCATGTTCATTAAAGAAAAAAAAAACATGTAGGTAACGTTAGTATACTAAAGAAATAAATTTGAAAATAAAATTGAATAATTACTTTGCAAATATCCACAACGCATATTTTTTAATCTTCTACGTTGCTTAGCAAATCAGTGGCTTGGTTGTTAACTTGCAAATGTTCCCAAAATGTAAGCCTATTTGCTGGCATTAAGGAAGATAAGGTTTTAATAATATTGGCATTTCTTTCTTCAGTGATACCTCTTATTAGTTTATTCTTTTTGGTAAAAAGCCCTCTATTTTTCAAGTTCTCATTTTTCAAAAAAAAATTAAGCTCAAGTTCTTTAACTTGAGTTTTTTTCCTCTTATTGTTCGAATTTGCAGAATATCCTTTAGATAGATGAGCGGTTGTTGTTTCTTTAATTTATAAATTGAAGAATCATCATCCCACTCATAAACATTTTCAGGTGTAATAACTTTTACTTTGCTGGAATTAGCTTTTTGGACAACATCAACAACATCTTTAAAATCATATATCTTTGGATTTTTTTCATAGAAGCTTCTACTTGATGATGAAAATTGTCCGCAGACATAAACGTGTGCCCAGGTTCAAAGTATTTAATAACAATCTCATTAAAATAGAGACCTCTGGTGAGTTAACAATGTAAGTTAAGAAAGTAAATAACCTCCAATTTTTATTTTGTGACGAACAGTTGTCTACCCATAACACAACATGTTCATAATCTCTCATTTCTAAAAAGAAATTGTAATACATGGTCATCAAGTCTTCTTTTTTCCTTCCTGCGAGACCTTCATGCCAAAGTAGGGCAATTGGTATAACTTTTTTCTGTTTTGTGCCAATCTGAACAAAACTCTGATTGAAGACTATGATTCTTGGACAAAATATCGCCTTTTTACACATATCCAATCTGGGGAGCATGATAACTTTTTGAAGATCTCCCGAAAATAGGTACACAGTTTTGTCATTTAAATACTCTTTGTCTAGCTGGTAGGCTGAACGAGCTTCATTTGCCTTGAAGATATGGTTTTGCCGCAATAAACAAACTTCGCAGTCTACACAAGGATTTTCTTTTGTATGTTCCGGATTATGTAGCAAAAACGTTTCACAGGCTTCACACTCTTCATGGCCGAGTTTTGTAAATGAAATATTCATTTCTTTACTTACTACCGTTCGATATATTTCGTAAAACCAAAGAAAATTGGGGTGTTTTTCTTTGAAATCTGAATACAAAACCTGGATAGTTAAATCACTCGGTAGGTATCGTTTATTTAGGGCGTGTTCGCGACGATAATGAGATACAGCAGGATTAAACTTTTCAACATATGAGCTCTTATCACATTTCTATCAATTTTGGGAGTCTTGGTATGCTTACCTTGTTTACTAATACTGTGACAGATAATTTTTTCTGGGTTTCTAGAAAAGCAGTCTTGTAGTTTCGATCATTATTAATTTTACTGTATCCCAATGTCGATATAAAAAATTGTTTGCAAATTTGTACTTTTTCCCCAGAACTACACTTACCTAAAGTGTGTCCACTTCCAGGTAAAAACAAAATTATAAAAAGACAATTTCCTAGGTAGAATGAAATACTAACACATTTGTTGCTTTGCTTTAAATCAAATGAAAACAAACATTGCATTTTTAATAGCGCATTCATAAGCCGGTGAATTACTTGTCTTAAAAGTGGTATGTACAGAATTTTGAGAACATAACACTTACTAGCTAAGGAATAGTAGATACCACGTTTAAGACTATTACTGCGCTGTTTTGTTGTACATACCACAATTTTTTTAACAATATATTTTTATTTTTATAAGCTTTTACAGCTTTTAAGTTAAGAAAAATGATATAGAATGTAAAGGTTTATATGTATAACATCATAACTCCATTTGGCACAAAATTGGAGATACCACTTTTAAGCTAAGCACGGCAGTATTGTTCTCTGAACATTTTCGTTGGTGGTGTGGGTTATCCAAGGTATTTTCAAGATTCTTCTATAAAGCCAGAGTTAAAAGGCTTCTAACTTATTCATAAGTGTTATTTTAAATGTCCAGGCATCCGTTCCATGCAAAAGTATTGACCACACATAGCAATGCAGAAAACGACATCTAAGGTTGAGATTAATGCTAGATACTGTTACACAATAAGCTTTTCATTTTGATAAACCCTTGTCAGCCTACCTTTATTCTCGCTCTTACTTATTATTTAATCAAGTTGATTGTTGAACCAGCAACCAAGATATTTGTATTGGTTTACGTATGCAAGCTGTTGGTGATTCACATATATTGGAATAGGTAAATTTTTGTTCCTTGATATTTTCATAACTTTTGTTTTTGCAGTATTGATCTACATTCCCATTTTTTCAAAACTCTCAGTAACCCTATTTAACAGTATCTGAAGATTATGGTCCTAATCAGTCATTAATACCGTGTCATCAGCATAACGAATGTTATTTACCCTTTGACCGTTTATCCTAATTCCTTCTGAAGAGTGCGATAAAGCGTTCGCAAATATTACCTCAGAGTCGACGTTAAGCAGTATCGGTGATAGCACACAACCCTGTTTGAGACCTCGTTGTAATTCAATTGGCCTTGACGTGTCTATTATATTTTGGAGCTATCACGCTACCGTGCAAAAAAGAAAACCGCTGGACGACTAGATATCGGAGGGAACAGTAGTAAGTGAATATAACACGTAACACTAATACACTACATTATTTTACTGAACCATGCCGAGAGGTGGTGCGGGAGATAGAAAGTAATACCTAATCCAAATTAAACACAACTTATTCTCTTTAGGCATCCCAAAGTCAGCGCTCACACTACACGCAACGCTGAAGAAAGAATTGGCCTGAGACTGTGACTCAGGGTGACCGACTTCAAATACGAAAACAGATCCAATACTTGTTTACCAAAACTTTACACTGGGACAAGATCTGAACGAAACAGAATTAGAAGAAGAGTCGGTTTATTCAACAGTCTATGTGGAAAATTCCGACGAGCGAATCCATGTACACTTATACATACGTACAATATATTCATTAGGTAGGTCATTGAATACAAGGCTAAATACCTTGCTCAGTCGCTACCTAGTACAAGCAATGCTGGGATTGGAAAGGACTATACTGCGTAAAGTAAACTACAAGCAACAGGACTCTAGTTCTGCCCTTATTTATCAACTAACAAATATCCACTCCAAAAATAACAGGTTAACAGGTTCGCCTCCCTGAGCACTGAGCAGGAGTTACATAATAAAAAGAATTAATGGCCAAAACTTCAGAGCCCAAAACGTCCTTAAAACTACCTGCTTATCCTCTGGAAATGTATTCGTCAGACATTCCAAACACAAACTACCACTGCTCCCAACAAAATTACTGGCCTTCTCCAGTAACGAACTTCCTGATGATTATATCGATATCCTGGAGGCAACTCCACCTTTTGACCGTATAAATAGATAAATAGCTTGCTTATTTAGAGCTTTGCCATGGACAGGGAGATATCGGTTTTTTATGGTTTACCGATCTCGTTGCACAATTATACTTGTGCTTAGGGAGGATACAGCCACAGTTGCCCTCAACGTGTCTCAAATTCATGATATTTTTCATGTTTTCAAATAATTCAGTCACTAATTCATTTAATAACAAAAAATTTCTGAAAATAACCATTTTAGCAACCAAGTCCTTTCTCCTGTGACCAAACTCTGAAGACGTCCTCCTCCGCAGGCACAACACCCAAGATTCACCACATAGACATTGATACCATCAGTGATACTCAAAAAATCCAGTGCTAACACCAAAAAAAAAAAACCACGTGCTGAAGAGGTGACAGATACCTAAACAGGACCGATCTTATAACAACCCAACACGCTAATCAGGCCACAAAAACGCTAATCTATCATAAGCTGTGCCGGCTCACGAATCTGTCAGATAGAGGTGAAAGAAAATGAGAAATAGAAACAACCCACACAATTGATGAGAATAGGAAAAAATGGCTGATGATATATTTCGTTCTAATATATGTACAACATAATATATGTACAACATTATATAGAAAAACTTCCTAAAATTGGAAGTATATACAAAGTAAAAAATTCTTTTGTAAATTCTTTTTGTGTGGAAAGACTGTAAAATGCAGTGGTTGCTATATATCCTCCTTATTAGGGGTCTAGGACATTTCGGCGTCGCCGTTTCGGCGTGGCCATTTCGGCGTGGCCGTTTGGGCGTAGAGCCGTTTCGGCGTAGGCCGTTTCGGCGTCGGCCATTTCGGCGTCAGAGATTTTATTTTAGTTGACTAAATACCTACATTGGAGTCTATTAGTAAGACATTATTTTGAAAAAAATCTTTTAATATAGTTATTTAAATAGATACATTGGAGTCCATTGATCACAAAATTTTAATATTAATGGTAGATTTGTATATGTCAATTTTATACTTATGTGTGTGTGCTTGTTATTTAGCTCATAGTTAATGTAATATCTGTAATTGGCTTCTAGCTGTAGATATTATATATAAATAAATGAATAAACAAGATTTTGGAAAAATGAATATTTTATTTTAGTTATTATTTACATGTTATAATTAGATATGTGCTAGTCCAATTAAAAATCCTGAAACATTTATATTTACATACAAAACATTTATATTTAACCTACAAAACTTATTCACGAAATATTAATTAAAATAAAGTATTTACATGTTATAATTAGATATGTGCTAGTCCAATTAAAAATTCTGAAACATTTATACTTACATACAAGACATTTATATTTAACCTACAAAACTTATTCACGAAATATTAATTAATATAAAGTACCTACTTACATATTATAATTATGTGCTAGTCCTCTTAAAAATTCTAAAACATCCCCGTTTGCATCAAAATTTCCCACAAGCCGTGAAATGCGATCATCTGCGTCTCTGTATTTTCTTAATTTCAATGGTGGGAGATTACCTGCCACAAGTTGCTCGAAATAGACATCTCGACCTTTCTGCACCTGACGCAGGCCATCTATAAATTTCCATATGGTTGGATGATCTGCTCCCAATTCCATCTTGAGTCTTCTATGGGCGGCCTCAGCGTGATTATTTGTCCGGTCTTCTCCATCCAGAGTTCTCTGGTAGAGGTTCCACATCCTTTGGGGAAATAAACTTGGTCTTCTGCCATTTCCTCTTCTGTTCATACGTCCAATATAGTAGTCTTCAAACCAGTCTACAAGTGGTTGGTGTTCAGCAGGTAGAGCTTCCGCTAGAACGGCAAAGGCATCATCTAAATGTTCGATAGGAACAAATGCTAATGCTGTCAACATTCTGCAATTTAAAGCGAATTGTGGATCAGCATTATACTCTCTCGTATATCCCATAGCAGCCACTTGTTTCTTCATATTTTGTGCCAAATGGAAAAAACATCCATTGATGTCGACGCCTGGAAAACAATCTTCCATTGCCTTAAATGCCGCCTGTTCGAAATCGCAATGGATTGCTCTGGGTTGCAAATTTGGTACAATTTGTCTGATCAATTCAAACATACGGGTATATGTGGATCTTGTTTTATTCGGCAGCATGGCATAAAATATTGGATGGACTCCATTATATTTTGTGGCCATAACTGTGTATACTTGTAAAAATAGAGATGGTGCTATAGCAAATGTACCGTCACCATACCACACATCTGAGGTCTGTAGATGTTGCAGCCACGATTCTCTCCCGAAAATCAAAATTCTTTGCAATCCTTCTCCATCATCTGCTAATAAAAAATTTTCTTCTACACCATCTTGTAACGTGTAAACACGATAAGACTCGGGAATTACTAACTCTTCAACAGTTGTCGGATTTGATGGGGCTGCATGAACTTCGTTACGTTTTCGTCTGATGAATTTTCTCATCGCGCCAGTGTTTGGGAGCCGACCATGACAAGCTTGACTTGTATTTCTCAGGCACTCATTGATTACCACTATTGTCCCTTCGTTTGTTTCTGTAGCACGCTTTTTCATTTTTGTAACAACTTGTGCTACTTCCACGTCCATCGCCGAGGAGTCGTGAGTGTGAACATTTACTTTCTTGATGACTTCACCATCTCTTGTATGTATTCTTGCTTTGCACGTTTGTTTCCTCTCACACCTCCAAAATTTTAGGGATTCATCGCTTTTACTAACAGCGTCAAAAACATACATGAAACCATCAGTGGTAAATTTCTCTCTTCCTCTGGTCGATAAAATTTTTCGTTCCATAGCTTAAAAATTCTTCGTCTGTATATCGTATAAATACTACTATGAAATATTATAAGACACTACATAAACTCTTAAACTGATCTCTGTTTATATAGCTGTACCCTCAATAATCCAACCAATCAAATCAATAATAGGTAGGTACCTACTTAAAATTTCCCTTAAGATTAAAAATCAACAAATTACTTGCATCTCTCGTTAATGACATTATAATGTAATTTTTGAAATCAACAACTAATTTAGTTTTCGAATATTTAAAATCAACAAATAACTTGCATCTCTCGTTAATGACATTATAATGTAATTTTTGAAATCAACAACTAATTGATACATGATAATGTCATTTGGAATTAACAGGTAATTTAGTTTTCGAGGAAATGTTAATAACATTATTATGTGATTTATAGAATTTTGTATTTAAATTTTCGAAGAAACTGCAATAAATATAGGGATAACTATTATTATACTAACTAATGGTAAATATTTTAAAAGCAGATTCCTTTCAAGAAAATATTGTATAATTTAATTTTTTTTAAAAATATACATTCTGCAAATATTTTTGCTTAAAAAAGATATTTTAACAATATTAAAATTCTCCGTCTATATACCATATAATGTATGTCTAATTAAAGTTGAAAAATGTCAGTTATCATCTAATTAGCTCTGGGACAATTAAGAGAACAGCAATTATTATTAATATGCATTAATAAAAAATCCAATATAGGTATTTGCAGAATAAAATATAACAAAATGTTTATAAAAGAAATATATTTAGTTTATTTTTCTACTTGACCATTAATGTTAAAATTGTGTGACCAATGAACTCCAATGTATTTAAATAACTATATTAAAAGATTTTTTTCCAAAAAATTGCCTGACCAATAAACCTCAATGTAGGTATTTAGTCAACTAAAATAAAATTTCTGACGCCGAAATGGCCGACGCCGAAACGGCCTACGCCGAAACGGCCTACGCCGAAACGGCTCTACGCCCAAACGGCCACGCCGAAATGGCCACGCCGAAACGGCGACGCCGAAACGTCCCATTCCGCCTTATTAGTGTTGTCGTTTTTCCGTAACATGTTATAAATAATACTTCATATATTGGATATAAAAACGTGCCCCTTTCTGACCGTTGCAAAAATAGAAACTGGAACTGGAAACCTACAAAAACTGGAAGAGGAGATAAGCACAACTGGATATACCTACTTGTTAACCATTTCAAGTCTTCATTATCAAACAGCTTAAGGTATTTTGAGGGGAAATTATCAGGTTCTAGTACTTCCTTTCATCCGCTGTATTATATTTTTTCGCATTTATTTCTCTGTAATTGGTGGTTAGGTCAAGAGGTCAAGTTTTACTTAGACTGTCTGGTTGCAGCATGGATGTCTTTCAGTATCATTAAATAGCTTCCTGACATAGTTTCTTTAGGTTTCTAATTTCTAAACAAGAAAGAGCTCGGATGAATTACTGTTTACATTAAAAATTTTACTCTGCGGGCAAGACATCTCAAAAAGTGAGATGTCTTGCGGATGTTTCGTATGGCTGTTCATGCAGATGCCTATTTAAGGAGTTAAATATATTAACAGTGTATGGAATCTACATTTTCGAGTTACTGCTACTGATTCATAAGAATAAAACAACTTTTTTATGTAACAGCGATATTCATTCACATAATACACGAAATAAGAGACAATACGTTGTACCATACCGACATCTAGAATTAAGCAGGAAGTCATCCACTGTTTGTGGTTTACAATTGTTTAATAAATTACCCCAAAAATTAAAAAAGATAAATTCAACTACGGGGTTTAAAACCAAAGTTAAAGATTACTTAGTGATCATGTGTCCGTATACACTGGGTGAGTATTATGATGGTGTGAATGCCCAAGCTGTAGCACAATGACCACAATTACTTTAATTATTTTAATTTGTATTACGTTTTCTGTTTATATTGTATGTTTTTGTATGTAATTTTAATGTTTTAAATACTTCATTTTGTTTGTTCTATACTTCTATATAACTATTTACTGACTTGCTATAAACATTATTATGTAACTTATAGCTAAATAAACTATATATCTATCTATCTATCTATAGGTCATTGTATAAGATAAAGTTGACGGCAGCTAAAGTTCCGAAAGAAGGAGATCCTTCTGGATTGGTAACGTAGGGATAAAGTTGGGAACAACATTAACCCATTTATTTCACCGTGCAACGAATAAAGTCCATATTGCGTTGATGATGGTTACTTTTAAGGTACCCCGAGAAGAACATAATCCTATCGAACATCCTATTAAGTAGGCTAACACCAAGTGTAGAAAATGTCATAGGGAAATACCAAGCCGGATTAAGAAAATAGATCGATCATAGAACCGAGTTTTATTCTAAGGCAGCTGCTTGAAAAGGATAAGAATTCAAAAGAACTATTCATAATCTCTTCATCTATTTCCGACAAGCATACGGCAGCACTAAAAGGGATCTGATGTGAAATGAAATGTACGGAACTTTTAGTTCCAAAAATACTTATCCAGCTCGTTAAGATATTTGTAGATGGCTGTAGATCCAGAGTACGGATAGATAATAATCTCTCAGAATCTTTTGAAATAAGCAGAGGCCTGAAAAAATGAGACGCGCTGTCACCTCTTCTTTTTAATATAATTATGGAGAAAGTAGTAACTAATTACAGCGCAAATAAGAAAAAACTCTGACAGTAAATGGACCAAAATTACTACTAGCATACGCTAATGATATTAAACATTGACATTGTAGGAAACACAGTCACCAACGTGAAGGAGACTCAATAATAATAAGGGCAAATGAAGAGAAAACCAAGTATATGTGCATTAACAGACAAAAGAGATGGGATGGAATGAACAAAATGTTACAACAGACCCATATAACTTTAAAATAATGAAGAGTTTTAGATATCTCGGAGCCACAATCACCGCAGATAACGATATCACGAACGAGATAAAAGGGAGAATTCAGGCAGGAAACAGAAACAGATGTATGTGTAGCCTCCACAACACTAATAAATCTAAGAGCCTAACACGAATATCAAAAATCAGAATGTACAAAACAATGATTAGACCGTGATCATGTATGAGCACCGGCACAATAATCATTTTACCTTATAATGACTCGTATACTAACCAATACCGAATGAGAACAAATTCCGAAGTCAAACAGATATTAGGGCAAGCGACGTAGTCCAAGAGATTAAATCAGAACTTCCTAATATCGGCCTTGTCTGTTATTAGTTAATCTGGGCGGAAGCCCCAACAAGAAGAAGACACTTTTAAGACATACACGAATGCGTTTGAGAGATAACATATAATATCGTCAGATTTAAGAACAATGGGGCCACCTACTGACCCAACTATCATGGACGACCATTCGAGATGGAAGCGAGTTGTGCAGTCAGACAAGGGAACATCCATAAACTACGTCGTTGAAAAGGGGGAGGGGGGACTTTGCTTACGACGGTATACGACAAGGGGGAGGGGGCCATGAATGCACATCCGACGTCGTTTGATGTTTACGAATATAAAAAATATATCCTATTTTAGAAGTAAAAAAAATTTAAAAAAAATTGAAGAAAGACTTCTGTGTAAAAGGTATATTTATTAAAACCCCAATAAAGGGCTACATTAAAAGACAGAACGTTTTCGCTCTAAAGAGAGCATCATCAGTGTTCTAAGCAAGCTCTACATGCTAAGCCACCAAAAATACATAGATTAAAACCCTTAAAACGCCGACCAAAAGTCTTACATTGGCGTGTATTATGTTAAACCCTGGCGATGGGTGAAAATGAAAAAGATATACCTCACAGCATTATATGACTCTACCACGTGTATGTGGGTGGTTGAGTTGATTTCTCAGTCTTCACAAAGAGAAAGGTGAAAGCCAACTCCTTGGCTCATCTTATTACCACCAACTTCTGCTTTAAATGAACGGTATTTCTCTTGTCTCAAAAGAATCAAAACATATTGTCGA
The DNA here is from genome assembly GCF_917563875.1 of Diabrotica virgifera virgifera. Classification (NCBI taxonomy): domain Eukaryota; kingdom Metazoa; phylum Arthropoda; class Insecta; order Coleoptera; family Chrysomelidae; genus Diabrotica; species Diabrotica virgifera. The sequence continues at coordinate 104,573,765 of NC_065448.1, read as the reverse complement.
AACACCATGAAACAAGAGAGAATGTCAAGTAAACCAAACAAAAAAATCTCCTATGATGATTTAAGCCTTTTAATTAGATGGTATACATATATGAGGAGACAAAAAGACCTTGCCGACCCTGTCTCTAAGGCCACGAGCCGCCACTGGATTCACCACCCGGTATAAGATAAAATATGTACTAGTTGTCTCATTATTTCATAATAACACAAAAAATACACATATATACACAATAACACACATTCAATGATCGAAAATCATTTAAAAATATGGGAATGTGTACTATTGTGACGTAAAGTCAAAAATATAAGTCTCCCCACCACCGCCGGTCAAGGCAACCGTAATAAAGTTTAATAACCGTGATCAAAAACAATAATTTTTATACACATAGGCGCGAAATGTTGCCAAGTCAGTGACGTTCGATTTCTTGTTATAAAAAAGTCGATTTTTAGTAGTTCCAATGTGACACAAAATCTGGGCACGGGATAAAAAAGTTTATTTGAAGAAAGTGTATATTTTTGTCTTTCTGAATGGCGGTGCAGGCTTCTTTTTTCAATATTTTAATTAGTTATAGAGTAATTTCCACATACTAATATGTTTCTGAAATTGGGCTCTGTACCGCCATTCTTTATCATATTACGAATATGTGTGCCAAATATCTCGACAAAATATTCAAAATTAGAGCCGCAATCTTGGAGCGTGTTTATTGCTACCTGTTGATCTCTACTGTTTGCTCTTAATAATATTGCTAGCAGTTTTATACAGACTAACAAACAATAAAACATTATTCTATGTCTTTAAACAAACGCTTATTTTCAGAACAACGTCTGGAAGTAATAAATATTAAACTGTTCACTTATTTACTGAATACTCTGTGTGAAACAATACTACAGGAATTAATAGAAATAAAATATTCTATGGACTCCGGCCCTGGAATTCGTTATAAAAGTATCGATACATTTCAGCTCCGATTAAACGTGTTTTTTGTTGGTTTATACCAATAATTAGAAAACAATTTTTTTGTAATAAGAGTGAAGTTTAAAGTGGTTTCTAAGTACAGAGAAGAAAAATTGTAAGTACAATTTTCATTTCGACCATATCAAACCATTTCTTAAAGAATATTGCTGAAACCAAACCAACAGAAAATCCTTTTTTATTTAAAATAAAAACGCCGAATAACCAGCTTAATTACATTAAGTCAGGAGCGGCTCTAGAAAATTTCCTTCAAATGAAGAAAGCAAAAATTAAAAATGGATAGCTATAATTTAACTCATACCAAACCACTATCAACACCAACTACCTCTTCAACATCTTCAACAATTACTTATTCCAATACCGTAACCAATTTTAACTTCCCCACCAAGCAACAAGCAGTCGTTTTGTCATCTGTACCAGACATAAAAATACATGAATACATAACAGCAATAGGAACTTTAGTACAACCAAAAAATATCATCTTCGCGTCCAGAATCACAAATCCGTTTCAATACAAGGAAATGACATAGAGATCAGAAGATTAATTACTCCTGCAAGCCGACTAGTGATATCAGGTGTCTGTCCCAGTATTCCAAATACTATAATCGAAGAAGAGCTCAAAAAATTGGAGCTTACTGCAGTGTCTAAAATAACATTTTTAAAAGTTGGTATGCCTGAGTCTGAATACAGTCATATATTGAGCTTTAGGCGTCAAGTATTTGTTGCTCCAACAATTAATAATTCTATCCCAAATTCACTTCTAATATCTCACGACAATACCCCTTACAGAATTTATCTTTCCTTAGATGGTCTAAATTGCTCTAAATGTAATACCACAGGGCATAAAGATGAAAACTGCACTACTGAATCAATTAATGAACAAAATCTTGACCAGGTATCTCAACCTATGAATGTTAATATTTCTGAAACAGAAAATTATCCAATAAATCAAAAATCAATTACATCAGAGTCTCCAACTGCTCATCACTCCGGTACTCCTCCTACTTCTATAACCAACCCACCACCAAGTACCTCCTCCAACTCACAAAACCTATCTGAATCATCATCTAATACTACCAACATAGTAGCACATACTTCTATCAAAAGACAAATTTCAACATCTCCTGAAATAATAGAGTCAGAAAATCAAAAAATAATACTTCCAGCTCCAAAGCAATCTGCACCCAAAAGAATAAAAAAAGCATTTAGCATCGAAACCTCAATGAAACCTATAGAAGCCATTTTATCGTCAGCCACTACTCCTTACCCACTAAAATATACAGAACTATGTGACTATATTACAAATGCTATAGGCTACAAATTGCCTGAAATAATAGCAAAGGATTATACTAATGACCTAGAAGGACTTATCGCTGAATTGCAAATGGTGCACGCAAACGCAAACGACCGACGCCTTAAAAACAACATTTCAAGGATTTTAAAAAAGATAAACGGAACAGACAACTACTCTTCTGTTACTGAGGAAGAAAGCGACTGTAAACCTATTCAATAACAAATTCATAGTTAAATGGAATTTAAATGGCTTCTACAGCCATATCGAAAACTAAAAATACTAATCAACGAATTTTCACCTTTAGTGATATGTTTACAAGAAACGCGACTTTCTAATAATAACGTAGATCTAAAAAACTATACATCTTACACTAAATGTAGACCGGTGCAGCAGATACCTAGCGGTGGTGTAGGTATCTTTGTGAAATCTACTGTCGAGTCCAAAGAAATTCCGATATACACAAATTTAGAAGCGGTTGCAGTGTCAGTACTTCATCATTTCAAAATCAACATTTGCAGTATATATCTACCACATCCAGACGAATCCATACTCCTAGAACTACAAAAAGTGATAGAACAAATTCCATCTCCCAAATTAATTCTGGCTGACACAAACTGTCATAACGAATCTTGGGGATCTGAAAAAACTGACAAAAATGGCAAAACTCTATTGGAAATAATTAACAACCTCAAACTAGTACTATTAAATACGGGAATGCCTAACCGTTTCAACGCATACAATGGCACGTTTTCAACCATTGATTTATCCCTCAGCGATTCAACTTTAGCACCACTACTTGAGTGGAATACGCTTTCACACTTATATGACAGCGACCATCTACCAATTTTAGTCACTCATATTAAAGACGCAAACATTAATACAAAACCATATGAAACATGGAAATTAAAGTCAGCAGATTGGGAAAAGTACATTAGTTTAGTAACTGCACGAATGGAAGACTTCAAAATATTAGATGTAGACACAACAATAAGAACTTTTAATAATGTTATAGTTGATTCAGCAAGAGAAGCGATTGGAAAAACTAAAGCTACCACTAAAACACCCATACCCTGGTGGAATATCGAAATAGATACTTCTTTGAAACAAACAAAACACTCATTTAATATATTTAAAAAACACAATTCCGAAGTCAACTTAGCTAGATTTAGAGCCTTAAGAGCCAGATCCAGATTTATAATCAAAAAATCTAAGAAAGAAAGCTGGGCCGATTATGTCTCGTCAATAAATTCATCTACACCAATAAGTGATATATTATGGCAGAAAATAAGGAAAATAAAAGGCTCAAACAAAGTTAATCATATCGACACCATTACTACAGATAACTTAAATACTTCAAGTAAACTAGAAATTGTAGAAATCTTAGCGGATCACTATCAATTACATTCAAGCAATGACCAATATAACTCTATTTTCTTAAAACACAAAGAAAAATCCGAATTGTCACAAATCGAAATAGAAGATATTTTATGCCCTCTCAATATGCCTATTACACTAGACGAGCTTAACGAAAGCCTAAGTAATGCTAAAAATCTTCTCCAGGACCTGATGATATTCCAACTATATTTATTGAGAAATTACCGGAGCCGGCAAAGAAAATTTTAGTTGACATCTTTAACAATATTTACACAAATAAAAAGTTCCCTTCAATATGGCGTCAAGCAATTATAATTCCATTTTTAAAAATGAATAAGCCAAATAACTTACCATCCTCATATCGGCCAATATCGCTCACCAGTAATATATGCAAAGCAATGGAGAGAATATTAAGTAAAAGACTGAAATGGCACTTGGAAAACAGAAACCTTTTTACTCCAATACAAAGCGGATACCGTTCAGACAGATCGACAACTGATAACATTGTCGCACTAGAATCCGAAATTCATAAAGCATTTACAAAACAACAAAAAGTAATCGCAATATTTTTTGACATTAAAAAAGCTTTCGACACGACATGGACGCATTATATTCTCAAAATGATGAAAATCTTTAAAATAGATGGTAAGTTTCTCGCTTTTACCAAAAATTTTCTTCAAAACAGGTCCATACAAGTAAAAACCAATGGATTCATATCAACATCGCAATCACTTCATAATGGAATTCCTCAAGGATCGGCCTTAAGCCCAATATTATTCTTAATCGCTATTAATAACATAACAAACTACATAGAGCTTCCTGTAAAAGCTAGTATTTATGCTGATGATCTAGTAATATATGTTAAAAGTAAAAATATAGGTTTAGCTAGGCAAATTCTACCAAGAACATTAAACAGCCTGGAAAAGTGGTCTTTAGAGACTGGTTGAACATTTTCAACTGAGAAGACTAAAGTAATAATCTTTGACAAAAGAAGAGAGGAATACAACTTAAAAATATGTGTCTAAATGGATATTCTCTGAAACAAGTCCGTGAAATCAAATTTTTAGGTATAGTATTTGACTCACAACTCACATGTACTTCACATATCAACAATTTAATTCAATCCTGTCAACAACGAATAAATTTACTAAGAGTGTTATCCAATCATAAATGGGGTTCAGACACTAGAATTCTCCTAAAGCTATATCAAACATTAATAAGAAGCAAGCTCGACTACGGATGCATGTGTTATGAAACAGCAAACAAAAATCAACTAAAAAAACTAGATATCATTCAAACCACATATCTACGACTAATCTTTGGAGCCTTTAGAACTACTCCAATAAGAAGCCTTCAAGTTCTAGCTGGAGAAATACCATTATACCTCAGAAGACAATACCTATCACTATGCTACAATTCAAAAATTCTAAGCCCAAAGGAAAATACCTTTCTCACAAGTTTAGTATCGGAAGAACCACCAGAACAATACAGAAATTACACCACCAAGGCAATACCATTTTACGAACGCATTAAACGATTACCGTATAGCATTAATCAAAACACCTTAGCATTCATAAAAAAATATCAGATACCCCCTTGGACAGTTTCTTTACCAATAGTAGACCTCTCCTTACATAATTCTAACAAACATTCACACACCTCTGCTGAGATCAGGCTTCAATATCATACAAATTTACTCAAATACTCTTCTTAAAAACTTTTCTTTACCGATGCCTCCAAAAGTTGCAACGGAATAGCTGCTGCTACTGTATCAGAAAACGTAATTTCCGCGACTAGATTATCTGATGGCTGCAGTATTTATACCGCAGAACTTCAAGGAATACTTGACGCACTAAATCATTGTAAAAATACAAATGAAAACCAAATACTAATATTATCAGATTCACTAAGTTCTTTACAGGCCATCAAACATGTTTATCCTACCCACATCAATATATTTCTAATTAAAGACGCGTTGCATCAGCTCCAATTTTCTGGGAAAACCATCTCATTTATGTGGGTCCCATCCCATGTAGGAATAACTGGTAATGAGTTAGCAGACAAAACAGCGTTCGAAGCGATAAACAATTTGAACATTCCGACTACAGCAGGCATACCAATCTCTGACACTAAACCTTTATTCAAGAATCATGTAAACAAAATCTGGCAAGAAATATGGGATCAAACAAACACAAATCTGAAAACCATTAAACCAGACGTATCTTCAAAAAATCTTCCTATGCCACCAAAAAGAAAAGACCAAGTAATTATCAGCAGACTCCGGCTTGGACACATACGACTTACCGACAGCTACGTAATCTCCAAGGAACGGCCACCAATGTGCCAAAGATGCCAAATACCTCTCACAGTTAACCATATAATAATAGAATGTCCAGAGTACACTTCAGCGAAAACGATATTCAAGATACCCAACAGCCTGAAAGAAGCACTGGTCACAAAATTCAATGAAGTTCTATCTTTTGTAAATCATTGTAAACTGTATAAAAAATTATGTTTCATTTTTTTTTCTTTGTAAAATCTAAATAATTTCCATATCTTTGTCATTCTTATATTCTAAAAATGTATCTTTTGCTCTATCTATTTTGTATTATAAATGTACCGCTAATAACTCGAGTGGTTGATGCGGATAAATAAAAATAAAAAAAATATATTATATTCTATTTAGTTAGCACATTGTATCTATTTATACTTAATAAAAGAAATGGCATTGGAATCAAAACAAAATAAATATTAGAATTTATATGATGCAGTTAAGAAAGCATAGGGACTCCGATAAAAGTGTTGTCTTTTGTAGCAATAAAGCTAGATATTAGTTGTACAGTGAATTGAGAGAAAAATTACGCGGATATTAATGAGCTACATAGCAATACTGATTTGGATACATTCGTAAATAAACTTGGAGAACTAACTTTAAAAAATCCAGAAATAACATTGAATTTTAAAAAAATCTCGAAAAGGGCGGATAAGAGTTGCAATTGCGACGTCGGTATGAGGGGGGTCAACTGTAAACGACGCTTTACGACGGAAGGGGGGGAAGTATTCAAAACTCCAAAATTTTTACGACGTAGTTTATGGATGTTCCCAAGAGCTCGGGTTGTAGAGTTACGAGAATAGAAGAAAAGAAGGAGAATACATTTATCATTTTTAGTGTGTGAATGTTTATGTAATAACTTTTAATTTTAAATATGGTTATTACTTTATTTTGAAATTTAAAATACTGATAAATAAATAATTTATTAAAGCTATTTTTTGCGAAGAACTTTAAATTTTAAAAACTTTGTCGTCTAACAAAATAATGCTATAATGGTTACTTCTAGGAAGTTTTTTTATTTAAATCTGTTTAAAAATGTTGCTTTAAGAGCAAATACAGGAAGAGCGCGAGAAGGAGTTGTTTACATTAAAAATAATTGAAAAGCAGTGAAAATACATGTACTAAAATTTTTATCACTCTCTAATCGTTTACCCATATTTCAAACCTTTTTATAGATGCCGACGTACCCTCCTTCACCCTCAAAACGCAATCATTCTCTTTAAGTAAAGGATACCGAGCCCTTAACATTTGTAACGCTTACGGAACCATCTGAAAAGATTGGATTATTAATCATGGCCTACTGATAAATTCTGATATTTGACCATCGTTCTACTTGACACTACCGATAAGATACTGGGGATTGTCACATTTATCTTCCTCTGTTACATATACCTACTTTGTTTTGCTCGTAAAATTAGATATTCTGGGAAATTTCAATTTATTACTTTCAATTATTATGATATCTGGGCCGATAAACCTAGTCTAGTTTGATTAAAGCGTTTAAAGATTTATGTGCCTTTGTATGCACGTAAATATTATAGAACTGTTAATGTCCTGATAAAAATATGGCGTTCTAATTTTATTATTTTTCATAAGATAAAGACCTTCTTTGAAACCAGAACCAGAAAACAGATTTTCTTCGAAACGATATTATATTAAGTACTTGATTTATTTGATATTTATTTATTCTACTTTATTGGTGAATAAATTGCAATAATTTCTTATTACTTCGATTAATAATTATCCAAGGAATCACAAAATTAATAATTACTGCTCATATTTTCAGTTTTCACATTTTAACACGTTGACGGACAGAACGTCTATAGACGTCTAATTTCCATTGATGTAATGTGATACAAAGTCTATAGACAACATTTTTAAAATAACGAGTTTTGCATCTACAAAATACATCTATAGATGCATATGAAATGTTACACGACATACATGATCGTGGTCCACATGTTTAAAAAATAATGTTAAAAAACTCATTGTTTCCATATACTAAAAGCGCTAAAAGAAATTCAGCAATTTCCCTGTTCTACTTTGCAAAATTCATATAGTGTCACAGCACTTGCTTATACATGTAATGCACTTTCCGTCAACGTGTTAATAATAAAAATAACTATTTTATTCTAGATTATTTCATTCGTAGGAGATTCTGACCAATAGAAAGCTACAGAAATAAAAATTAAAGTGATTATTTTTTAATGATTTTAACTTCCAATCGTATAGTAAGATATTTGATCACGTGTTTAATTCTGTCCAATCAGATTAAAATTATACTGAGAATTATCTACTGTAGAAAATTACCGATAGAATTTTTTAAGTAGATTGTTTCTGTTTAATGGCAATCAGTTTCCTAGTTTTGACAACTTTCACATTTAAGAAAATATCCATAATACCTATACGTATTAAAAAATAATCTTACGAATATCACACGACAGTAAGAATAAATAAGAAAATAATGCTTCATTTTTACTCAAATTTGTTGTCATTGGGCAATAGCCACTCTAGCCCTGCGGGCTCTCGTGTCTATTGCCAGACAACAAATTTTCGAAAAACTGTCGCATTATTTTCAATTTATTCTCACTCTCTTGTGATATTATACCCGATAATTTTTGATAATTTCCCGTTGTCAAGTATATTACGTCAGATGCCCTTCGTTGCCATGAAAAAATACAGTCAGTGACATTAATGACAATTAATGTTTTAAAAATTATAAAAGTGATGACTTTCAACCGTCAAATATTTATAACAACAGTGTGTTTCATTGTACTAATTTGTACTTACATAAATAAATTACAATAAAATTTTGGTTTTGAACAGTTTTATTCATAAAATAATCGCAACAAATTGCAATCGATCTCTAAAATTAATATAGCATTTTTGCGCTCGTGAAATTAAAACTGTCAAAATCTCACTCGGGAAAAATTCAATAATTTTAGAGCTCTTGTGCAATTACTATTGATTATTTCATTCATAGCAGATTTTGACTAATAGAAAGCTACAGAAATCTAAATTAAACTGATAATTTTGATAATTTCCCGTCGCGGTCGTCAAGTATACGAGTATTACGTCAGATGCCCTTCGTTGCTACGAAAAAATACATTCAGTGGCATTAATGACAATTATTAATGTTTTAAAAATTATAAAAGTGATGAGTTTCAACCGTCAAATATTTATAACAACTGGGTGTTTAATTGTACTAATTTTTACTTACATAAATAAATTACAATAAAATTTTGGTTTTGAACAGTTTTATTCATGAAATAATCGCAACAAATTGCACTCGATCTCTAAAATGAATATAGAATTTTAGAGCTCTTGTGCAATTACTGCTGATAATTTTTAATAATATCCCATCGTCAAGCGTTACGTCAGATGCCCTTCGTACTATGCAAAAATGAACATTCAGTGATATTAATGACATACTGATCAGATTTATAAAAAGACACTTCAAAAGATACTTAGATCAGTTCTTAGATCAGTCTAAGAACTCAAGAAACAATGCAGAACAAATAATAATTTTACGAGCAGATTTTAAGTAGGCTCTCAATTAACTAAGAAACAAAAAAACCCCAGGTATCTATGGGTCACAGGTGTATGAGCCTGATGAGTGGTGGGAATCAACCTATATCCCTATTCATAAAAAAGGATAATTAACCGTATGCAGCGTATTAACCATTGACCTTATTCCCCACGTAAGCAAAATCTTGCTACATATAAAAAAATCTAAAGAAATTTCTACTTCCAGAGATAGCCGAAGAACAATGCGAATTCGTATTCGAATCTGTATAATAAAGAATCAGTCAAAGTTAAAGTCCACGGAATAATAATATATTGAAATGCGCAAAACAAAGAACGAAACTAGACAAGGCTGCATACTATCACCATTATTATCCTTTCTTTTTTATTTATTAACCTTTATTTTGCATATATGATGAGGAAAGTACCCACTAGACGAATGGAATGGAAGAAACACTATAGAAGGCAGAAAAATCAGTAACCTGGGATAAGCAGATGACACACTTCTCTTATACTAGCAGCGAATGAATTCGAAATGATTACCATCACCAGCTCAACACCTTCTTCTTGTGGTGCTTTTTACTTTAGTGGAGGTTAGCGACTACACTGGCGAATCTGTCTCTGTCCAATGCGGCTCTAAACAAAGATGTTGAATCAAGGCCAGTCCAGTCTCTGATATTTCTAAGCCAAGAAATCTGGCGCCTACCTAGATCCCGTTTTCCTTCACTCTTACCCTGGATGGTCAGTTGAGGGTGGCGGTACTTTTCGTTTCTTATTATATGTCCCAAGCAGCTAACTTTTATGACTTTGATGATTTTTAGCAGCTCCCTATCTGTAACTATTTTCATCAGAACATTTTTGTTGGTGGTGTGGATTGTCCAAGGTATTTTCAAGATTCTTCTATAAAGCCAGAGTTCAAAGGCTTCTAACGTATTCATCAGTGTGATGTTGACTGTCCAGGCCTCCGTTCCATACTAAAGTATTTGCCACACATAACAATGCATATAACGACATCTAAGGCAGATATTAAGGCTATGGGTACATAATTCGCAAATATTTTACGTGTATCCCTACTTTTTCTGTCTTTACACGGCAAATTACGTGTAGTAAAATTCACACTCGTGTGGATATGTAAACATTACTAGAATGTCATTCTACTTGAAAATGTCATAATTAATTTAAAGAGATGGCTTTTGAATGTTCTTGGATAACTGTTATTTTTATAATTGCAAATTATTAATTCAGTTAATAAATGTGAAAATTCCACACCTGTAATTTTGAACCAATCAAAATACGTTATTTTGACAGATCACCATGGCAACGGAGGTATTTTATCGGAAATTTTTTGCTCGTGGGGTACCCAACAGCGAATTATAGTGGAAATTTTTTGACGTTTACAATAACAGAACATTTTTGACAGACTGGTTTTTATTTGTTTACATAATTTAGTTTTGATTCATTTTCTATCACTTGTAGTTACTCAAAACTTATGTAAAATTGAAGAATATACTATTTTCTATCTTGAAATGGTATTCCCATGCAACTACAATGAGTAGAAATTACGAATTTGAAAGCCTAAATAATTGCTGACAAAGCTATGGCGCGCTATTAATCTGTTCATGCAGCTTTGGATTTTCAAATGCAAATTTGGTGTGGAATTTTCTTACCGAATACCACGCGAAGTCAAATTAATATCCGGAAATTTTTTTTTGATCATGAATATTTTTAGAAATTTTCAAAATATTCATGATCTCAAAAAAATTTCCGAAAATAATTTGACCTCTATTGGTATTACTAGTGATAATTTTTTCACTATGTTTTCAGTGATTGTAATAATATATTTGTACAACAAAAACTAATAATTAACCGAGAAAAGAGGAAAAGTGTTAAAGTGATTTTTTAATACTATGTTGTTATTTTGGAACGCTTACAATTTTGAACATCTCTAACAACAAAATACTTGGATCACAGGATATATCTGATGTATTCTCTGCTTGGATCTTCCACAAATAATACACAATAAATAACTTTTTATTAAGTTCACGTCTTAAATCAATTATTTATCAAATACACTATATATCAATAATATTTAATCAATTTCTCAAAATATTCCCGATGCAATGTCAAATATTTAAAATTGTCACTGATTGTCAGTGTCTGACTGACAATATATGCTGACAATATTATATTCGGTTGAGTGCGTTGTAAGACAAAGACAGATTTGTAAAATATTACCACGGCATTGTGTTCATTTTTTTCAAATCCCGAAAAAACCAATAAATATTTTTGAAAAATTTAAACGCAGAATGAAAGACTAAATTATTACCGAGGGCCGAAAGTCCCTTAGAATAAATAAAAAGTTTATTTTGAATGAGATATTTGAAATTAAAAATCACACTAAATTTTCTCTTAGTCTTTTCACCCCTGTAACTTATTAAAATAAACATTATAGAAGTTCTCACTTCGGACTTTCGACCCTCGCTAATAACGTAATCTTTCATTCTGCGTTTAAATTTTTCAAAAATACTTATTAGTTTTCTCAGGATTTGAAAAAAATGAATTCCCATTTGAATAGCATTGCAGCCGAAAATACGAACCGATCCTCTTAATGCCAATATTACAAAATAAATTTTTAATTTTAAAAAACCCTTGTCGGGCTACCTATATTCTCGCTCTTCCTTCTTGTCTATAATCAAGTTGATTGTTATACCAGCAACCAAGATATTTTTATTGGTTTACGTATTCAAGTTATTGGTCAACACCAGATCAACACCGGAAAAATAAAAATAACGACAGTTCACAAGTCAAATAATCTACCGCACATACACCAAGTGACCAATTTCGGTGCAGCTAAGTAGACAGATTTGTAGACTTAAGATTATCAATGGCCCGAATCACAACAGATTAGTTAATTAAAATGTAAAAAGACTAAACAATATCAAGGAATACTAAGCGCAGCTTGGTTAATGCCGTTATTTTTCCCACTGCTACATCTTCTTCTTCTTCTTAAGGTGCCTTATCCATTCCTGAAGGTTGGCTATAACTACAGAAAATTGCTTTCTATTTTGAGCGGTTCCTAGTATCGAATGTGTGGCCATGCCTGTCCACGCACTTACTTTCTTCAGCCAGGAGCGTTGTATTCTTCCTGGACCTCTTCTTCTTTCCACTTACCCTTCCATTATGAGTCGAAAAAGTTGTATCTTTCTCCTCTGTAAATATATCCTAGATAACTCGTGTTTCTGTTTTTTACAATACTAAGTACTTCTCTCTCAGTTCCCATTCTTCTCAACAGCTCGTTGTTGGCCACTCGCTCTCTCCAAGAGATCTTTAGCATCCTTCGTAAAACCCACATCTCGAAGGCATCTATACGCCTCATACTTGTAATTCCGGAAGTCCACGTTTCCACTCCGTATATCAATATGGAATAAATGACTGTTTTTACAAATTGGTATTGGAGATCCAACGATAAGTTAGAGTGTGTTAGGAATTTTTTCATTCAAAGCGGATATAGGATACTCTATACGAGTATATATTTCGACCTCGTGGTCCAGCAACCAAGATACTGGAATATTTGTACAGGTTATATCTGTTTGTTATAGATACGAATATTAATGTCAGCATTGCTACATACTCCAGCTGAAATATATACTCTCAAAAATTTGATAGAAGTAATATTGAAGTAAATCTACACGCACCTTGGACATAACACCGAATCAATTTTTCAATTTTGGAAAATATTTATGTAAAAGAGAGGCTACTGGAAAAGTAAACCGAGCACAACTAAATTACTTCGACCACATAGCAAGAAAAACGGGGACCATGGAACTTTTGACAGTAGAATGGCCGAAGACCAAGATTAAGATCTCCAATACGATGGAGAGAACAAATGAAAACTCTGGGGGGAAAATCCCAATATAAAGCCGTCCATCTGGAACCGGATCGCAATCAATGGAGACCAAGCTAACAATATTTAGAGCGTCACCACGCCCTATCTCAAAAACATTGTATATGGAGTACCACAAGGTTCAGTATTGGGTCCTCTTCTGTTCTTTATCTTTATAAATGACATCACTAATTTAAAAATCGATGGGAAATCTTTTCTATTTGCTGATTATACCAGTATAACTTGGAGCAACTCAACTATTGCATCTCTTTATGCAACTGTAACTTCCGATTTGCTTACGATAAACACATGGTCTGACTCTAATTTACTCTCTTGTAACGTGAATAAGACAGTAGCATTATCCTATAAAAGTGTGCTCTTCAACCCCTGCTTGTTAATAACAGCCAGATTTCTACCGTTGATTCTGTAAAATTGTAAAAATGGTCCCTTCATATCGATTTGTTAATTAAGAAACTCGCCTCAACCTGCTATGCTATAAGATCTGTTTCGAAAGAAATCAATTTAGCATCTAAAATAACATATTTTTCCTTGTTCGAGTCTCATCTTCGATATGGTCTTCCTTTTTGGGGTTCTAGTACAGCTGCACAATTAGATGTTACTTTTAAATTACAAAAAAGAGCAATAAGGTACCTGTTTGACCTCAGAAGAACAACACATTGCAGAAGTTACTTCAAAGATCACGGAATTTCAACCCAAATTTAACCAATCTTTATATATTTTAGAAAGTGTTTGCTTAATTCGTAAACACATGCATGTCTTTCCAGCAAGGCCTCATTATGACTACTCCACCAGAAATTCAACTTTTGATGTCTATTTACGGATCCCGTGCTCTGAGTTGTTAAAGAAATCTATATTATATTCCGCAAAACAAAACTATACAACCATCTCCCCTTACAACTCAAATCTGCAACATCTTTCCCCAAGTTCCGTAAAATGACAAAAGCTCATCTATCTAAAAGACCATATTATTCAATATCAGAGTTTCTTAACCAGTCACTAAGAAAGTACAGTATTCTTGTATATAAATAGAATCTTAATCTATATTTGAGTGTCATATGCAGCAGCTTAACTTAACTTATTAAATTTCTTAAGGCAGATTATTAAATTTGCAATTTTTTAAAATTTTGCAATACATTTTTACTGTTTTTTGTTTTACTACATTATATTTTTTATAATTTGTCGATTTATATAATTTTAGTAAATTGTATTTGTTGTTGTTTTTATTTATTATTCTTGTAAGCTTTGTCTATAAAATTGTTAAATTTTTCATGACAATAAAGCATATTTCAGTAATGTACAAGCAACTAAAGTATATTTTTTATCAATATTTGGGTGTCACATGCAGCAGCTTAAACCTATTAGTATGTCTGTATTTTATTTTGTTGTACGTTCAATTTGCAATTTATATTAATTTTGTAATATGTCGGTTTTCCTTTTTTTTAATAACTTGAAATTTTTTTATATTGACGATTTATCAAATTGTAGAAAATTGTATTTGTTATTGTTATTGTTATTATTATTTTTCTGACTATGTTAAGCCTTGTGCATATAATTGTATAATTTTCAGACACAATAAAGCATATTTCTATTCTATTCTATTCTAGTCTACTCTATTCTATTCTATTCTATTCTGTTCTATTCTATTCTATTCTATTCTATTCTATTCTATTCTATTCTATTCTATTCTATTCTATTCTATTCTATTCTATTCTATTCTATTCTATACTATTCTATCCTATTCTATTCTATTCTATTCTATTCTATTCTATTCTATTCTATTCTATTCTATTCTATTCTATTCTATTCTATTCTATTCTATTCTATTCTATTCTATTCTATTCTATTCTATTCTATTCTATTCTATTCTATTCTATTCTATTCTATTCTATTCTATTCTATTCTATTCTATTCTATTCTATTCTATTCTATTCTATTCTATTCTATTCTATTCTACTCTATTCTATTCTATTCTATTCTATTCTATTCTATTCTATTCTATTCTATTCTATTCTATTCTATTCTATTCTATTCTATTCTATTCTATACTATTCTATTCTATTCTATTCTATTCTATTCTATTCTATTCTATTCTATTCTATTCTATTCTATTCTATTCTATTCTATTCTACTCTATTCTATTCTACTCTATTCTATTCTATTCTATTCTATTCTATTCTATTCTATTCTATTCTATTCTATTCTATTCTATTCTATTCTATTCTATTCTTTCTATTCTATTCTATTATATTCTATTCTATTCTATTCTATTCTATTCTATTCTATTCTATTCTATTCTATTCTATTCTATTCTATTCTATTCTATTCTATTCTATTCTATTCTATTCTATTCTATTCTATTCTATTCTATTCTATTCTATTCTATTCTATTCTATTCTATTCTATTCTATTTTATCAAAAGCTCAAGGAATGAGCTCATTATCATCCACTTTATCGTTTTAACATTTAGTTTTATACCAAATTCGGCGATATTGATTGCCACCATACCTACCTAATAATATTTGTATATTTTCTAAATTGGTGGCCAACAAATAAATGTAGTTGGTATATCTTATGTGAATAGTTGTAGCTTCATTACCAACAACTCATATTTTTGTGTAGTCCTTCTAAGATTTCACTAAAAGTAAATAATTCACAGTATATGTATCTGTATATGTATATATTGAGTACTAAGGGCGACATTGACATAACATACATAACAATAACTTACCTCTACCCTTAAAGTATGTACCTTTTCTGATGTATTTTCCTCAATTCGAACTGAAACGACCTGGTTCCAATGCCAGTTAGAAATTTTTCGAGCTTCTTTTCAATCTAGACTGATTTTATTAAGTAATTCCGTAAGCTTGGGCTGTAATGTTTCAAAAGCTGTTTCATAATAAACAAGTTGAAAAGTGAATGAAAAGCAGTATATTATTATCTATGTACGAAAACAAAGGAAATAATCAAAATAAACAAATTAGAGAGCCACAAAACTACTTGGTCACAATTCTAAGATACAGAGGCATCTAACTATTTTATTTATCAAAGATATCAGCATATACTCAAATAGACTAAACAATCCACACTATGGTGACTCTATCAACAGTGATAATAGAGCTGGTGTAAGCAAAAAATATGGCATACTTATCTCAAAAAACAAAACTCGTGATTAGTTTGGTACTTCGGGAAACCATATCTCTAGAGAATAAAATCTTTGAAGGAGTCGATAATGTAAGTATCAAGGAGACAAAATTAGAATAAATAGAGGTAAACACAGAAACTACAAAGAAAAATTGTTCTGGGACGGGCCGAATTTGGAAAACTGAGGCACGTTTTTAAAAGCAACATACCAATAAACCTAAAAACAAAAGTGTATAATCAATATGGATTGCTAGTAATGTATTACGGTAAAGAAACTCTTAAGAAATACAAGATCGCGTCAAAAAAATACACTTCCAGCAAAAAACAACAGTAGAAGCCATAATAAAACGAATTAAAACACTAAAATAGATGTGGGCAGGACATGTTGCAAGATTCAAAGATGTCAGCTAATCATCAAGACCCTGCGCAGACAAAAGAAGCAGAGGCAGATCAAAAACATGTTTGAGTGACGACATAAAAAGAGTAGAGAGACAATGGATTAGATCAACTGAAGGCAGAGTCCAGTGTAGCAGTTTAATATAGGCCTATGTTCAGCAGTATATTCAACACCAGGCTGGGAGAGAGATGAGATATGAGAAAACCAAATTGTATGAAAATATTTGAGATCTTTTAACAGTTAAAATTTCACCCTTTTGCTTTAAATTAAAGTGGTTTACTTATTTCTAGACTTCACAAAGAGGATGGTCACGCATGACCGAAAACGATTGGTGATGTTCATTAATCCATTAGGATAATTTTAATAAATTTTCCATTAATTTGATATACCACTTATAACACAAGCTGATACTTCATTATTAAGTTATATTATATTGTAACTATGGTATACAGCCAACTACAGAATTTTCGTTTTTAAAGGCTGTATGACACTATGCATTTTCTTGTATCGTTTCTGATATCGTTTCTGATATGTCAAAAAAATGAAACGATATCAGAAACGATACAAGGATTTGAGTCAGGCACAGATTCTTGTACAAGAACTGCGCCAATTTCTGCGCAAAGAGCAAAAACGTAAAACCTGCTGGTAAAACATTTGAATGTCATAATGGCGGCTGAAAATGAAATCATATGATTTATGTCTTGATTAATTTATTTGTGTTTTTGTAGGTATTATTTATAAATCTTTTATTGATACTTAATATACCGTTTGATATGGACTACTGTTCTACTAATAACCATATATTTAGCTCCTAGTAAAGTTCAAACTATGTATAACTTTGGGTTTCATGTTGCATAATTTTTTAATATAGGAAAATACGATAGTTCCTTATTTGGATCAAACTGAAGATAATTCTAATACAAATATTTTAGCACATATATCAAAACAAAATAAAAAACACAAATAGTCAACGTAAAAATTCTGGTTAACATTAAAATGTTAAATTTATATTTTTAAAAGTTTATAAATTTTATAAAATCCTTAAAATTAGCTGTAGACGCAGTACTACCATACCAATGTAACGTCGTAACGTGACACAGGGTGACAAACAAAATTTCGACCAATCACGTGCCGAATTTCATAAAATTTTCGATACAAGAACTTGCATAGTGTCATACAGGGCACAAATGTACGTACAAGAAATGATTCAAGAAAATGTATACAAGAAACGATATCAGAAACTATATTAGAAATCATACAAGGCAATGCATAGTGTCATACAGCCTTTAGATTTAATATTCTAACAACTGAAATTACCACTGTTAATGAATAGAATCCTTTTTATTCTATCCGTTTTTCGAACCATGTTAAAATGGTTGTGTTAATACTAATTTCCGTTCTCTGATTGCGAAAATGTTACGGTAAAATATTTTTAAAACTTGGTTAGTTGACTTTCACTGTACTCGTATACTAATCTACATGGTATGCTCATGTAATGTCTTGTGTACTTTTTGCATATTAAACACCACGATGCTTTTATTTGCTGTTTGCTTAACGATTCAAACAGCTATCTTCAGTCATG
This sequence comes from Diabrotica virgifera virgifera, assembly GCF_917563875.1. NCBI lineage: Eukaryota > Metazoa > Arthropoda > Insecta > Coleoptera > Chrysomelidae > Diabrotica > Diabrotica virgifera. Next base: position 104,555,244 of record NC_065448.1, on the reverse strand, counting down.
TACCCTTTGCTTAGTGAATATTTCAGTAGGTACCTATTTAATAAAATTTTAATGTTTTTTGAAACTATAGAAGAGACGCTGCTTAAATTTTTTTGGTAAAAATATGCAAAAAATAAAAAACATTTACATCATCAAAATGAAATCATGAATAAAATTAATTGTTTATTAAAACTAGTATTTTTCTCTGTTGATTTAGTGTGATTCCCAATATAGTAGGGGAGGACAGTATACTAAATTTGCAATACTCGAGCGTTATGAGGACCTATTGGGTTGTGAAGAGTAGGTCCTAAAACCAAAAAAGTGGGGGATTTTCCATTTTTTTAAATTAATTTTCCATTTCCAACAATCGTTTTTCCGATTATAGCGCCATCTATCCATAATTCGAAAAAATGTCTCGAATAAAAGTTGCTTATTTTTACGTAGTAAAGAATCCAATTCTGCAATAAAAATGTTGGGGGCTCCTATTTAAGATTTTAAAGTAAGCCCCCACTCCACTCACGTGGGGGTCGTGTTTGGTGCCATTCGATAGATTTTTCAAAAATATGGAATACGTGTATATTGCTGTTTTTTGATCTGATGTTCATGTCGCGAAATATCGCGGGGTTCGTATTTAAAATTTTAAATTTACCCCCCACCAATCTCCATGGGAGGTCGTGTTTGTTATCATTCGATAGAGTTTTGAAAAATATTGAACATGTAATTTTTAGTTTTTCGATCTGACGTTCTATTTGCGAAATATTCTTTTCTTTTGTGAAATTTTGTGACTCACCCATTTCCTTACGCCCCGCTCAAATCGTCAGATTTTTTAAATAAATATACACTCTTTTGCATGTAGTTAACTTACCTTATCTTATACTGACGATTTTGAGTTTTTCTAAGGATATATTTTTTTCGGACCCCCTTAAAGAACTCCCCTGCATTAAAAGTCAATATATGGTAGAGGTACATTTACAGGGTACAAGGTTTCTCCCCATGTGATCATCTGACACGCTCGAGTAACTGCAAAAATCCCCACGTGGGCTCCCATACCAATAGAGATATACAATACACTTTATCAGTTAAACTTTTGTTTCACTTCGATCTTTTTTGAGCTGCATATCTTTGTCAGGGTAAACTTATGAAAGTTTTTTTGCCAATATAACCAGTTTTAGATATATGCCCATATAACTAGTTTTAGATAAACTGATAATGTACCTATATGGATTTATATAAAGTATGGTGCAAATGTTTGGAATATGTATATTCGTTATTTTGTAATCCAGTGACTTTAAGGAGGTCGATTTTGATTATGAAATTATGATTTTTTGACATATATATCATACTAGTGACGTCATCCATCTAGATGTGATTACGTATTTGATGATTTTTTTTTAAATGAGAATAGGGGTCGTGTTCTAGCGCATTTGAAAGGTTATTTAATTATCTATTTAATAATATAAACACTGACACAATTATTTATACAAAATTGTTATGCAAGATTGTTATGCATACAAGATTATTTATGTCCAAAATAATTTTTTTAAAATAAATTAATTGACACAAAAAGAAGAATGTATGTTCTTCTTCTTTCTTCTTCCTTCTTTTATGTAGGCTTTAAAGCCTGTTTCTTCTTCAGTATTAGCCTCCTAAATTGTTTAAGTTATCGCACCATCTTTTTCTTGGTCTACCAATATTTTTCGTCCATTTGGTGACTTATCTCGTGCTATTCGTACTATCCTATCCTCTACCATTCTACTAATGTGTTCGTTCCACTCCTGTTTCCGTTTTATCACTCATCCATTTATGTCTTCTACATTGCATGATCTTCTTTGTTTTCGCTTCTCTCCCGATCCAATAGACTTTTCCCTGATATTCGTCGGAGTATTTTCATCTCTGTTCTTTCTAGTAGTCGTCTTGTTTTAGATGTGTTAGGTAGTGTCTCCTCCGTGTATGTCAATTGCTGCTTTATAGATTCTTGCTTTTGTGTCTTGTCTTAGGTATTTGTTCTTCCAGATTGTGTCATTAAGAGATCCCGCCGCTTTACTTGCTTTTAAGCTTTGTTGTCGTACTTCCTCTTCAACATCTCCGTATCTGATTATATCTATTCCCGGATATCTAAACCTTGCTTCCTGCATTATTATTTTCCAATCAGTTTCGATTTTACATCGTAGTGGGTATTTAGATGTTGTCATACATTTGGTTTTTTTCTGCTGATATTATTATATTGTATTTCTTGGCTGTTGTATTGAAGATGTGTGTTAAATCTTTGGAGATCGTCATCTGTCGCGACGATTAAGGCGGCGTCGTCTGCATAACATAATATTTGGATTTCTTTGTTCCCCATTCTGTACCATGACCTTTACGTATAGACTACAGGCCCATGTCCAAAAAATGGATGGGTGATATGAACCATCAGGTGACGTATTATAGGATGATATAAGAGTATAAAATAATAAGATTCAGCACTATGGCGTCACTTCTAAGCTGTCCTACTGAGTGCTGCTGAGAATTCAAAAGTGCAGGTAAAGTGAGTACATTTTGGTCATATATTTTTGTACGATATTTTTACCATCGATAGATCCATGAAAAATAATAAGAAAGCGCAGTGTCGTAAAAAAATGGTGCGCCACAAAGTTGGTAATTTTTTTTTATTTTCTAACAATTTCCAGGGTAAATTTGGTCATTTCATTCTGTACGGAATCAGTTTCATACTGTTTCAATACAGCTTCTAATCCATTATTCCGCAACGCCGTACAAAAATCATGCGACAAGGGGAAATGGTCCGGAGGTGATTTGAAACAACATGAAATTAATTTATTTTGAAAGTATTTTATGCATAGATAATAATTTTCTATATGTCGTACATTTTCGTTGGTCCAAAAGTTTGTAGGAAAAAAAAAACTCTAAAAACTAAGGAAAAAACCATAGAACGAAATGTAAGAAAAATCCATATAACGAAATGTAAGGTAAAATTCATGACGATATTTCTTATACGGCATTTAGATAGTTTATTTGTACTTAATGCAATAATTTATAAAAAGTTAATGCCGTACAAATCTGAAAGTTCATATTGATAAAAAAGTAGTAAAAAATAGTTGTTTTATTTATTAAAATCATTACAATGAAACAAATCAATTATAATGTTGTTCTGAAGCTATTTCCTTGTGGCATTTTTATAATTATGTATTTTTTATGGTAAATAAGCCACAATTTTACTAAAAAATGAATTTATTAACGTTTCGAAGCCCAAATCGGGTTTCGTAAGTAAAATAAAATCAATTATATGCATGTATCAATATTGTTTGAAGTATATATCGCACACCTAGTTCAATTGTGCCACAACTGCAAAAAATTCGAATTTTGGGTTAAGGCTGTAAAATATTGCCTATATAATGGCCCATCTAATGCAATACAGCCTGAACTAAAATATTGTTTTGGATAAGTATAAAGTAAGTTATTTCGGTATTTCACTGTAGGGTTTTTGGAGGTTTTGAAAATGCAATATGGCCATAACTGGGAGTTGTGGCGATAATATACACTGCCAAAATACAACCGATATAATTCAATACGTTCAATACGGCCACAACTGCAAAAATCAAGAGAGATGTAGCGATAATATACACTGCCACAATACAACCGATATAATTCAATACGGCCACAACTGCAAAAATCAATTGATTTTTTCATTATATTGCCGCCGTATATATTCATTATATTTCCTAGGTATCGTTTTATAAATGACTTTCTTCACAATGCAATATCGCCATAACTATCAAAATAATAATAACGCTTTATTTTTAATAAATTGTAATAAGATCCAGCCAATAAGTGTATAATTTTCTACCTAAATTGTAATTTTGAAGCCAGTCATTCTCAAAATAAATTATTTACAGGGCAAAACGCGTTTACTACAGAACGTTTTGCTCATTTCTCGAGAATATTGTGTTTTGCGCTTGTGGCACTATTGAACTAGGTGTGCGATATTTAACCAAAAATATACAAAACTGTTGATACCAGGATTTACAGTTTCAATTCTTGGATACTATAACAGTGATCAGCGCGCTAATAACTGGCAAAATAACACAAACGATGGAAAACGTATTAAGTTGTGAGATAAAAATAATTGAAACTAGTCGTGCTGGGAAATTTAGAGATATTAACCTAAAAATTTACATTATATTGATTTTTTCCCACCTTTAGACGTATCGGACGGGTTTGGCAACTGCCACTGTCACAGTGACAGTTTCAGTTGACAATACTCCTCTGATACGTCTAAAGGTGGGAACAATCAATATAATGTAAATCTTCAGCTCGAGTAGTTTCATTTCTTTTTATCTCACAGCTTAATCGTTTTCCATCTTTTGTGCTATTTTGCCGGTTATTAGCGCTCTCATCACTGTATACACACCTTTTCACTTCAGTTAGACGTCATAATGATTTTATCATATTATTAATTGTTCTCATCAAAAATATGTTAATATCGTACAATATCAGATCACCATAAAGCACTAAACCCTTAAAATGGTAGCGTCATTTTCATCAGCCTAAAAGATATGGTCAGCATTAAAATGTACGGCTTGATTTTTTCCTAATTTATTTATCTAAATATTATTTAAAAGAAGGAAAAAATGTAGAAAATTGCTATATTTTATTAATCTATGAATATTTAAAGTTTTGCAATAATTTAAAAAAATTTCTGTTTTTGTATTCCTCTCTAATTTTTTTAGAAGAGTTTCTTTTGAACGGCAATTCTATATACATATGTGACAATTGTATTTTACAAGATCATGTTAAAAAAAGTTGCCGTACAGAGTCAAATGATTTTACAGCTCTATTAATCAAGTAAACCATGAAATTAAGATAATTAATAATATACATTCAAATGAACAATATTTTTTGACGGCATTGTTTTTAATAGTACTTTTGAGTGCTAGATAATGTTTTGGAACCGAAGCCGTACTTTTTCGAATCACCCCCAGACCACGGAAAGAGAGGGGATTGCAACCCTCGATTTTTCTCCCTTGTCGCATGATTTTTGTTCGGCGTTCCGGAATAATGGATTAGAAGCTGTATTGAAACAGTATGAAACTGATGCCGATGCCGTAAATAATGAAATGACCAAATTTACACTGGAAATTGTCAGAAAGTCAAAAAATTATCAATTTTGTGGCGCACCAAAATATACTCACTCTACCTGCACTTTTGAATTCTCATCAGCACTCAGTTGGGCAGCTTACAAGTGACGGAATAGTGCTGGATCTTATTATTTTATGCTCTTATATCGTCCTATATACGTCACTTGGTGGTTCATATGACCCATACATTTTTTGGACATGGGCTTGTAGTCTAGTACTGTTTCTATTATTTCGTCCATTATTATATTAAAGAGCAGTGATCCTAATGAATCACCTTGTCTGACTCCGCTTTGTACTGGTATAAACTGCGTTAGTTTTCCATTTATCTTTGCCTGTATTCGATTATGAAAGTAGATGTTTTCGATGGTTATAAAGATGGATGGATGGATGGATATAAAGAAAACCAAATATATGTGTATAGGAGGACAGAAAAGTGAGTTACAACTAGAGGATGATATGGTTATCGAGCCAAGCTCTGATTATGTATACCTTGGAATGAGAATCCAACAAAGTGGAAGGACAGAATTCGAAATAGAGGAAAGCATTATGAAAGGAAAGAAGGTAATAGGAGCTTTGAACCCAATACTTTGGTCAAAAACGATATCAAAAGAAAAGAAAATATAGCTTTATAATAGCATCTTTAAAAGCGTGGTACTGTATGGATGTGAAACTTGGCAACTGAATAAGCGAAAAGAACAGAAGTTGCTCGCACTGGAAATGGGCTTCTGGTGAAGATCGGCCTGCACCTCCAGACTCTCACATATAACGAATGAACGGGTGCGAGATATTATGAATATAAAAACAAACATAATTGAAGAAGTCCAACAAAAACAACTTTGTTGGTATGTCCATTTTCAAAGAATGGAAGAACATCGACTCCCAAAGCTAATAATGAAATGGTAACCCCGGGAAAGAAGGAAAAGGGGCAGACTGAAAACAACCTGGATAAGTGGAATCCAGAAAGCCATGTCTGAGAGAGATTTCCGACCAGGAGATTGGACAGATCGACGCGGCTGGAGAATAGGAACCGGAAGGCGCAGGACGCTATAAACCGGTGTTCTACAGTGATGTACAGCCGCATCATATTCTAGTTCAATCAGAGAGTGCAGCAAGCACCTCTACCGGTTTCGAAACTTATTAATCTCTTATCAGGCACATATGCTGCTCTCTCTGACCCAACCAGGACAAACCCCGGCGTGCAGTTACTGATTGCCATGAAATACATGGTAGGGATGCCCTAGCGGCAACTGCTAGCAAAAGACTAAGTTTTAAATCTAATACCACATAAAAAACAATAACATTAAAAATATTACTCTACATCCCACCAGTCTTTTGCTAGCAGTTGCCGCTAGGGCATCCCTGCCATTTCGTTCGTTGCAATCCGTAACTGCACGCCGGGGTTTGTCCTGGTTGGGTCAGAGAGAGCAACATATCGACTAGGGTGGGTCGAAAAAAAAAAACAAACAATTTACAATCTTTAGCCAATAATCCCAACAATGGGATCACTCACAAGAAATAAAAGGTAGAATAGAGAAGGCTAGGAGTGCATTCAATAACATGGCCAAACTCTTTAAAAGCCACAACCTTAATCTGGAGATAAAAATAAGGCTCCTACGATGTTATAATATCTTCTCAATATTGTATTACGGAGTTGAATCCTGGACACTCACTGAAGCAATGGAGAAAAAACTTGAAGCCTTCGAGATGTGGCTATACAGGCGAATCCTAAGGATATCATGGACGGACAAGATAACCAACGAGACCGTATTACGAAGAATGGGCAAAAAAAGAGAGGTGATGTATACTATTAAAAGGAGAAAGTTAGAATATCTCGGACACATAATGAGAAACGGCACTAAATACAGATTACTGAAGGTAATCCTTCAAGGTAAAGTATTCGGAAAGCGAGGAATTGGGAGAAGAAGAATATCATGGTTAAAGAACCTGAGGAAATGGTTCTCCACAACAACAACTAATCTATTTAAAGCATCAGTTAATAAAATAATTCTAGCCAGAATGATCGCCAATATTCGAAACGAATAGGCACTAAAATAAGAAGAAGCTAATAATATTTGAACGTGCTATAGTGAAAACTGTTTAGTTAGTAGTTTAAAAAATAGAAAATAAATTTGAAACAGACAATATCTTTTAATTTGCGGTAGCGCAAAATACTCAAAAAATGGTAAAATTCACATATTTTAGCACTTTAAAAGAAGGTGTGGTCTAGTATGTTGTGTTGGGTGTTAATAGCACAATCCATTTTTTGTTCTTTTACTTTACACTCCATTTAATTGGAGTAGAATTGTTATAGTGTGTTTAAAGTTATAAAGGATATAAATAAAACAACTTATAATTTTAATAACATGTTTAATTGACACAAAAAGGAAACCAAATTGTAGCCAAACAATGTCAATATTTTGACTTTAGAAAGAGTCTACTCACTATTTCTGAGTGGGTACGTTGAAGCTGCGCTTACTGTCAAACTTTGGCATCGAACCTCTGGATGCTACGGCAAATTTTATGAAACCATCTCATTACTTAACACCGACTTAGCACGACTTTTTTGGATGCTTCAGTCACTAAATTCAAGCAGCGTTCCACGGCTTGAGTATGACATGGAAATTTTCCAAAGTTCTAATCCTCGGGTGTCCTCACCAGCAGTGGTTTTAGCCCACACTTCATCATCAGAGACTCTCCGTAACAGTAATGGTGGTGTAATTTCAGTGGTGTTCCAATCAATTAATTCAGTAGAGTCAGTCGCACGAAAGTTGATTTTTGGAAGTCGAAAAATCCTAATTGTTTCTGTTTCTGTAGCTAACAGCCTTGCTTTGATTATTCTTCGGAATCCTAATTCTCTTATGAGCTTCCTTTCATCCACTATCATCCTCAGTAGCAAGTTTTCTGGGTGGGAAAAATGCATTTCTTTCGATTACACGATCAACTACTTTAATCAAATTATCCGGTAGAATTATCGGTATTATTATCAAATTATCGGTAGAAATCTGGTTGATTTGATAGCCTCAAAAACGTGTTCAGGTCTATCTGTTATGTATTTGCTGTACTTTATTTTGAACCATACAGGCATGTATGATTTAGGAATGAAGGATACTAACAATTTGTGTTCAACTGAAGGCGTTTTCGCACTTACAAACAGTCTCAAAACTCTGTTAGCTGTAGTCAATCATCGAGAGTGGGACAGTGGACCCGGTTCTCGAACAGATAAGTCCACAGGCCAATTGCCTGACTTTATCGCACAACTTTATGTCTAGAAGATACTATTAATCTTTACTCAAAAGATTGCGATCAACTAGTCCTCCTAGTGGTTAGGAACGAGATGGTTTCAAAAGATCTGCCGTAGCATCCAGAGCTTCGATGCCAAAGTTTGACAGCAAGCGCAGCTTCAACGTACCCTCTCAGAAATAGTGAGTAAAAGACTCTTTCTATAAAGTCAAAATTTCATTTAATTTGCTGACGTTGTTTGGCTACAATTTGGTTTCTTTTTTGTTTTAATTAAACATGTTATTAAAATTATAAGTTGTTTTATTTATATCCTTTATAACTTTAAACACACTATAATAATTCTATTCCAATTAAATAAATGGGGTGTAAAGTAAAATAACAAAAAAATGATTGTGCTATTAACACCCAACACAACATACACGACAACACCTCCTTTTAAGGTGCTAATATGTGAATTTTAACAATTTTTGAGTATTTTGCGCTACCGCCAATTAAAAGATATTGTCTGTTTCAAATTTATTTCCTATTTTTTAAACTATTAACTACACAGTTTTCACTATAGCACGTTCAAATATTATTGGCTAAAGATTGTAAAAATAATTGAAAAATGTCTTGATTTCTGAAAAAAAAAATAAATTTTAAGTATGATGCCCTAGCTGGGGGTTCAATATATAACTTTATTTTACTTATATACCCCAAAGACAAGTTTTCCGCGGTATAGCGATTAAAAAATGAAACATTTTTTTTCGACCCACCCTAATATCGACTGTTTACTGCAAATACCTCCTATCTACAAATTTTATGAAATATGACTTTTTTATGTCAACGGATAGCTAATTTCTAGATCTACTGAATGTAAATAAGTACCTCCTATTTTAATTTACATTTTTTACCGCCAATTGTAAATACAAATATCACGCATCTGCATACCTTAGAGAATATGATATGAATATGAAATACCTCCTATATTGCATTCTGTTACCGACAAGCATACACGTGCAGCATCACTTGTTTATTTTGGTTGAAATCTTGTTTGTGTCTCCGGTAAAGTTTCTGAGAATACAGATAGGAGTTATTTTTGTGGTAAACAGTCGATATGTGCCTCCTGATGAGAGACTAATAGATTTCGAAACCGGTAGAGGTGCTTGCTGCACTCTCTGATTGAACTAGAATATGATGCGGCTATAGTTTCGTGTTGCAACGAAATTGAAAATGGTTATTCATTTTTGATTTACTTGTTTACTCTGATTGGAGTACGAAGGAAACCATTCTCGTCGGAACTTTACCGCGCTGAGCAGAAGTAAAATTTCCCCATCTTCTTTAGTCTCAGCATCCTTTATGGCTTGTAAATTTTAGAAGCCTCGGAGGTGTAACCAGAGAAAGTTCCCATTGTTTTCAATCTGGTGGGACGTAGATTGTAGAGTAATATTTTTAATGTTATTTTAGGTGCTATTTCATTGAATGTTTATTTTTTCAACTACTCCAGGTATTTACTAAAAAATTAAGTTACAATTAGATAAAAACATAACATACAAAATTAACACTTATGAAATGTAAGTAATTTTTTGAATTTAAAAAATTCAAACATACTCAAATTCCAATTAAAATTGCTAAATTGTGTCAAATCCAGATGAAGTAACATCCAAACACATACTTCTCTTCCTCTTGAAAATATCCTAGAAATTGTACAATTCTCCCTCAGCGCGACATTTTTCCAACATGAAAATGAGTAGGTAGGTAGGTACTACAGTTTATACCAAATCCTTCTTTTAGTACGTTATTAGTCATTAATTTTGACGTCGGATATGGTTTTAAGGATATCGCAAATCATTGCAAGACACTTTACTTAAATCTGACAATCGCCAGAATATTTATATTTATGTATGCAAGCCAATAGAAGGAAAAAAAAGATAATATTTATATTTATATAAATTATATAAATATTTATATACTTGTTTGCCTGAATATGAGATATTTTAGAGAGATATTATAGATATATTAAGATATTTTAAATACTTAAATTTCGGAATATTTTAAATACATAAATGTCGAAATATGCTATGCTCTGTTTTTAAACCAGGAGGAGTAATTCAAATTTACCGCGCCGTAATGATTGTTTGTAATTGGTCCAATTTCAGGCAAGTTTACTCCATTGTTATGACATTTCGACACTATCGACTTTTATGAAATTTTGACACTATTTGCATTTCATAGGTTAATTATGCTATATCGGCGATTTTTTGTGTCCTCTGCGTGATTCCTTTAATTTTTAGATTTTTATTCTGCTTTTATAATATAATTGGTTTTTATATTATAAAAACCAATTGTTGTCAAACTTTAGCGACGTATTATACAATATTTATGGATTACTGTCTAAGGTCGAAATTATCAACCAAAAAAGAAAATGTATTTAGTGATTTTCCTAGTGATTTTCTTTGATATAAATCTGTCTTTTTAGTTTACTCCTCCTGCTTTAAAAACAATGCATAACCTAGAATGACAATTGTAATATTACCCCTTGACATTGCGAAAATGTGCAACTGCTGTCAACGAATATATAATTTTATGAGTTCTATATATAATAATCACGGACGTACGTTTTTTTTCTGTCACTTGCAATTTAATGCGTTAGAGAGAATTCGATAAACTATGGCGCACTGAAAAAAGGGTTTGGTATGAACTTCATTCTCAAATTTCTGGAGTGGCTATGGGTTCGACGACTATTAGCGCCAATAGCGAACTTAGTCATGGAAATATTAGAGACAACAGTCTACTATTATCTACATTTCTACAAACTGTCGGTATGTCGATGACTGCTTACTATGCACTGCGGACCATGAAATTGAGTACCTATACCTACTCTTCAGTTGTTTAATAACTTTTAGAAAACAACAAAATTAATTTCTTGAATCTACAAGAATCAACGGCGAGTTAATCAATAAATAGATCTGTTGTTAGTTGTTATGTTGTGACAGTGTGGTGCTCCAGAAATACCAATAAACAAGAGAGTTCGATTTTATTAGCCATAAAACTATCAAAGTCGAACACGAAACCATCGTATTTTCAATGTTCATGCTGGTTTGTTGAGAGATTAAACCAAATAGGGAGTAGAAGTTTTATGTTCTAAGTTAGGTCTGTGGTTAGGTATTAAGTGTGAGTAAATTTGTTATTTACTACGTTACAGTGTGCCTATTTAAGTATTTAAGTATCATTTACTTTTACCTTTACGTTTAATAATTTTAGCTTCTGGTTAAAATCAAAGAAACGCGAAGATACAATATTTTCACACAGTCTGGAATAATTTTACAGAAAAATTAATTTTTCTACGAGCGTGCAAAAATGTCTACATTTGCGCACGCGTTTTAGTCTAGAAAGTTTCACTTTTCCGCACGCGTTTTACTTTTCCGCACGCGTGTAGATATTTTAATATGGCCTTAAAATAATTATAGTACATGAAATAAACTAATATTTAGATATTATTTACTATTTTTTTTCAAATGTATCTTATTGTGTTCCTGTTTTAATGAAATTAACGCGACAATTCGATGAAATAAAATTATTTTGACATAATATTCGAAAGTCAAATCGGTAGACAATAACAGTCGTTTTGAATCATCGTCATGGAAACCAAGATCGTCGTCATGCTAACTAATTATATTGAAAGATTGGTTTTGACAACCTTGTCAAAGAATTAATTTGTGTGTGTATTTTCATATTAATTAAATTAATTGATTAAGATTTGGTCATTTTTTTTAAGACTCGTAAAAAAATATTGTTCCTTACTCTTGCAGAAAGTCTCTTTTCCGCACTCGACTACTTGCCGAACTCCCGCTTCGCGTCGTTCGGCAAACTGCAGTCGCGTGCGGAAATGTATGACTTTCTGCATTTGTTAGGAAAACAACTATTTTTTTTAAACACAAATGTTAATAAATTAATTTTGTATATATAGGTATTATATTCTCCGGTGAAATTCGCATATTTGTTTATCTCTAATAATACGTATTTCTTCTCTTTATATTCTTCCTCAGGTTTTCTCTTTTCAGAGATCGCTATTCCTTACTTTTCTTCTCCTTTTATTTCGGTCCATCGTGTCATTGTTCTTTAAAACTTTCTTTTTTAAGTTCTCTGCGCCACAGTCCTTTCATTTTTTTCCTCGGTTTTCCTCTACTGCCCTTTTGTTCAACTTCTAACGGTTCTATCCAAGAAATGGGCTAAGCTTTTTAAAAATTGGTTTTGTTAGAAATATTGTTATCAATTTTGGTGATTTGACATAACACACAAGAATTTATTCCTGCCGCTTCAAGCATGCTATTAAATATTCTCAACAGCTACCTTTTTTTCCTTTCTTGAGACAAACATTGGGTGGAATGCCTAAAACGTAGTAGATGCTATTGCTTCAGCAAATAGTATCTAGTTTGTAACATTTTCTTTTACATAAAAGGAGGTGCTTTGTTGTGAAGATCGTACTACATAACCGAAGTACTTGCTACTGACCAGAAGGATCTACTACCAAACGTAGCGCTAGCCGTAGTGCCCTTGTGCGCATCACACCACTTGTATTAGTAGAACTATTTTTCCATGTGCTTTTGTGTTTTGTGAATTCACATTTTTACGTACCTAATTATTATTAGAATAAGTGAGTAGTGAGTAAAAATGAGTGGTTCAGATTCCGAAGCGACAAAAGAGTTAGGAGAGGATAAAAATGAACAAGTATTGTTGGTTAAAATCTTCTTGGAAACTATCAAATTTTATTTTATAAAAGAATGATCCCAAAAATTAAAACTGAAAAAGAAGCTGCATTGAATAAATAACTGCTGCCTTTAATGAAATAATCGAAAAAAATCTAGATTCAAAACAGATTTTAAAGAAATTTAACGACATGAAAACAAAGGTTAAAAAAATTGTTGACGTAAAAAAACTGGTAACAAAAAAATCGTACTAACTGACAAAGAAAATTCTATGAGTTATGGAACATTGGAAAAAATCCAGTCTTGCACAGGTGCTTGTCAGGCCGATGTAACAGAGGAGATTGGGGTTTCATCACAAAAAAATAATGATGAAAACGTTCTTTTTAGTTTCAATTCTGGTTGCCAAAAACTAACAGGCAGAGCTCCCAAATATCCTAGTGCGAAGGAGGAGTCCATTTTTGTAATCAGTATTTCAGAAGCTTTTAATTGGGGTGTCACATGATGTACTTTCCCATTTAAAAAATCAAAGTTATGACTGTCACCACCTGAAGAAGGATTGCGTAAAGTTCGAAACTTTGATGCTATAATATACTATGATTATTTTAAAAATTGACCTCTCCGAGCGTTTTGCTTCTATACTAAAAATAAATGAGTTAATATGTGGGGTAATACTTATTCCACCGCACTGTATGAATAAAACTGCACAATTCATGATAATTACCTAAATATTTTACGATAAATATCGTCATTGTATCTTCTTCCTGGTTTGTAGATTTTTCTACGACGAATTTTTATTCATAAATGCTGAACATTGATAAATGCTGCAATTTTTTAACAAAAAACACCTACGCAGAAGTCGTTCATCCACCAACTTCAGCTAAACTGAAGCAAATTCTACTAAACCAGCAAATACTTCAAAAGCGTAGTACATCCTTCTATGTATCTGGTAAATAGTAGCAGATGCTACAGATGAAAGCAAATGCTTTGTAAGTGTAGCAAATTCTTCAAAAATGTAGTACGGACTTGAAGCATTAGCAGGTACTACGTTTTATGCATTCCACCCATTGAGTAACCTAACTGGCCAAACGTGTCAACGGCCCCTTTACTACTTTTATAAAATAAGAAATATCTGGATTATCACAATTCTGTCAACTGCGTAGTCAAAATTGATTGTGGTTAATAATAGACACTTTTAATTTTATTGAGAATATAAGAAACAAAGGTTATTTCTTCGGTAAAAGCAAATGAAGGAGATGGTATCTGACATATATGATTCAATAAATGCCACAGGTACTTCTTATTTATTTTTACCTAAAGAACCTACCATAGTATGCTTTCTTTTTGTTATCCTCAACCACATATACTCCGTTTTCGACTTGCTAACATTAAGCCTTCCCTCTTCAATAGCCTTGCTGTAATCCTCTAACTTTCTTCTCCAACATTTCTTTGTTTTAATCCACTAACACGATATAATCCCCAAAGAGCATTGACCAAGGAGCTCCCTCCCTTTCCCATTCTATCAGTACATCCAAAGCAAGATTAAAAGTTAACATATTAAAACACATTATAAAGGTGGATATTCAGCAACCTGAAGCTGAAGACCATTGATTCAAACTAACCGTCAATGGAAAATTTAGATCGATCCTACACAAGTCCTTACTTTGATGTACATCACCTCATATACTTTTCACGCACCTTACGTACTTCTCAGGAACTTATTTCTCTCTCATATATCTTCATACCTCTTATTTATGAACTGTGTCGTACGTCTCAAGGTATAAAAATACCAAATGTATCTCCCTTTTGTTTTCGCAATAATTCTCTATTAACTGCCTGAAAGCGTTTGAAAGTAAACAAGGCATTCGTTGTCCTCCTTCTTGTCATACATCCAAACTGTTATTCTCCTATCGATGTCTCTCTCCGTAACCTTCGCTCTATAGGTAGGTATCTCCCAAATTTTCATTGTGTGTGGTATTAACTTTATCCTTCTATAGTTCCTACAATTCTGAAAGTCCCCTTTATCGTTATACATTGGTACCATGACCCTCATCCTTCATGCATTGGACATCCTTTTTTCCTCATATATTCTCCTCATCCTATACCACATCATATTAACACATTCCTTTCTTAGAGTCTTCCAAACCTCCATAGGTATTTCATCAGATCTTACTATCTTACTATTTATTCTTTATCCTATTTAAAGCCTCGACAACCTAATCTCTCGTTATCCACGGTATTACATTTTCATTTGGTATCCCTCATCCTCTTTCTCCCTTCTGTTATTTTTCATTTCGCAATATCGCAACTTTATGAAATACTCTTACCATCTTTGCTTTTTTTTAACATCAAATCTTAACACTCTTGCGTCCGTATTGTTAATCTGCTATACGTATGCCAACTCCTTTGTTGCTTGCTTTAGCAATGCTCTATAAGTTTCTCATTCCCTCTGATGTGTCCAACTCTTTATAGAGCTTTACATACGATTTTGCTTAGCAGTAGCTACAGTGTACTTGCATCTCTCTTTGCTACGTTGTATGGATCCTTATTCCTTCCTATATTCCTCTGTTTTAGACTTGTCATAATTATCTACAGCTCCTTTCTTCTCACTAACCTTCTGTTGCACTTCATTGATCCACCAACAAGTTTATTTGTTGCTAGGACACTCTTTATCAAATGTTTTTTGTAGTTCCTCACTTCATCTACCACTCGTACTAAAATTTGGTTGTTGCCTTCCGACTAGTCATTTATTTTATCTTTTTCCTCAGCCTCTATCATTTTTGAGCACTTCTAGCACTTTTCCGGCATCCTTATCCATTACCTTTAACTTCTTTACTTTCTGATGCAAAACTTGCTTTCCCTTTGATCTCATGTTTACCTCAGTGTCCATTACCACTAGTCGGTATCTAGCATGTCTGTAAACCTGTATTGCCCCAGTTCCTAATATATTTTTTTACAACTTTAGCAGTTAGTGCTAGGTTTGTTCTAGTTAGTTCTGTAATTTTGAAGTTTGTTCTAAAAAGAATAAAAGAGTTATTGGAAAAAATATGTGGCATTTTAACTTTACATAAACTTGTACGGAAGTAGGACTTCCGGTTTTATAAATGCGACCAGAAGTACTGTTTAAAAGTCACTGGAATAGTACAAGTGATATGTTATTCGACGCGCCTTCGCAAGACGAGAACAAATATATACTAATTCCTCCGTTATTAATACAGATAGAATGACAAATGAGGAATCGAATGAAGGCTTATAACCCAAGGATGGTATTAAAGATGAGGAATTTGACAACGGACTTCCGGTTTTAGAGTTGCAACCATAAGTATTGTTTTAAAGTCACCGAAATAGTATAAGTGATATATCATGCGACGTGCCTTAGCAAGATGAGAACAAATGTAAAATTTTGGTTTTTATACCATTTCTGGTTAAAAATTTCTAACCAGAAGTGCCATTATAGTCGCAGAAATAGTACATGTAACACATCAATCGAAGCGTATTTTAAAGTTTCGTTTGAATCTTTAGTTCCGGTCTTGACATCATTTCTGTTTAAACAGTGACGACTCAAAGTTTAGTAAAAATGACTCAAATTTAGTAAAATCGTATATCAATCGACGCAAAGTTACACGAAGAGTTTAAATATCGACTTCGAGTTCTACTTTCGATTACTTTGGGTGAAAACCTAGGACATACGAAGTTCAATTACTTGTTGTGTTTTAGATCCCTCTGCAAGTACTTAAGTCCATGTCTGTAAACCTGTATTGACCCAGTTCGCAATATATTTTTTCACAAATGTAGCAGTTAGTGCTAGGTTTTCTCTAGTTTGTTCTGTACCTAATTTTGAAGTTTGTTCTAAAAAAATAAAAGAATTATTGAACAAAATATGTGGCATTTTAACTTCACATAAACTTGAACGACCCACTTGAAAACAAAAACTTTCCGGAATATTCAAACAGATAGCCACTTAGTGCTAGGTTTGGTCTACCTCCAGGCGAAAGCAACTAATTAGTTTCCCATAAACAAAAAAGTTATTCAGCATAAAATGTGGCGCTCCAATTTTACGTAAAACTATACTGCCCCATATAGAATCAAAACGATTAGAGAAAATCTGAATAAACCACAAGTTAGTGCTAGGTTTGTTCTGCATTTTTGCCAAAGCCTGTAATTTGTTCTACATTAAGAAGAAACAGTAGCGATCAACAGGTAGCGAAAACGCGTTCCAAGATTGCGGCTGTAATTTTGAATATTTTTTCGAGATAATTGGCACAGGTATTCGTAATATAATAAAGAATGGCGGTACGGAGCCCAATTTGAAAAATATATTAATATGTAGAAATTACTCTGTAATTAAATACAATATTAAAAAAACGAGCCTGTACCGCCATTAAGAAGAACAAAAAAATATACTTTCTTCAAATAAACTTTTTTATCCGATGCCTAGATTTTGTGTCATTTTGGAACTACTAAAATTTTTTATTTCACTAGTCGTTCCAAAATGACACAAAATCTAGGCATCGGATAAAAAAGTTTATTTGAAGAAAGTGTATTTTTTTGTTCTTCTTAATGGCGGTACAGGCTCGTTTTTTTAAATATTGTATTTAATTACAGAGTAATTTCCACATATTAATATATTTTTTAAATTGGACTCTGTACCGCCGTTCTTTATTATATTACGAATACGTGTGCCAAATATCTCGAAAAAATATTCAAATTTACAGCGGCAATCTTGGAACGCGTTTTGGCTACCTGTTGATCGCTACTGTATCACCTTAACAAAAAAGTTATACAACATACCATGTAGCGCTCCAAGTTTAAGTAAAGCTGTACTGCCCCATATAGAATCCAAACCATTAAAGAAAATCTGAATAAACCACAAGTTAGTGCTAAGTTTGTTCTGTATTTTGCCAAAGCTACACACTTACCCCAGTTGGTAACTTATTTTAGCTGGCTTCTTCTATGCAGCACACAATCTATCGATCATCCGAGGAAATCACAGCAGTGTTCAAAATAACTTCGACTCTATTTGAATTTGTCTGTAATATTGGAGACTTTTGATTTATTGATTCCAAATTAAATAGAGTTCTACCTTAGACCAAGTGAAACCTATGTACCTACCTAGTTTCAAAACTCTAGGACTTTCCTTCGAGACTTATTGTACATAGAGTCTGACGGACAGATAGATGACGATGGAGACGATTTCAGAAAAAATCTCTCGAATTGTTAATAGAAATTAGAAAGAGGTAAAGCACAAACGAGATAGATGCTTCAATAGATGGATACGTGATATTTAGCTTGATGGAAAAATATTTAGATATAGAACAAAATGTAGTTGTTTTTAATTATAATTGTAATTTTATACAAATATATAGAACAAATTACTATTTGATTTAAAATAATAATTATTTTCACTATGAACGGTTTTGTTGCAAGATTATGACAAACTTAAAAAACCAGAAATGCAATAGATTTCACGAATTGCGTGTTTGTGAACTTTATCAACATTACGATAAACTATAGATTTTTATAATGTTTTCAATTAACATATCTAAATTTTTAAAGAAAGTGGTGTATAATAATCATTAATTATAATATATGCATATGGGAGTCATCTTGTGATTCTAGTAAATATCCAACCATAAAATGTTGCATGCTTCACTGATTTCTCATGTAAATCTTAACAACATTGAAGAAATAATTATAAGAATTGTATTTGTAGTTTGTGTGGGTGTTTGTTTACTTATGAGGACATGGAACGTACCACTTCAGTAAAATTTATGAATAGTTTTAGTGGCAGACCTGTAATTATTCAATTAGAACTTATAATTTGTAGATTTGCTTAAAAGCTTAAATGGAATTTAAATTTTTTACTTAAATTGTATAAATATTAAATAAATTCAACTTTAGAGTTAATTTACAAATAAGTGATAATTTATTATAATGTATTGAATTAATAAGTATCAAAAACAAATAAATTTTTTTTTATTTACATAAAGTACCTAGACAACTATGGCCATTGTTACAAGAACACTAACATTAAATACATAATTAAATAACGAAAACATATAATAATTATATAACTTTAACTAATGACTATGGTATTAAATCTTCTTGTATTATAGCTGAGTAGTTTTTAAAAACGATATAGTTTTCATGATCTCTGTAGGGCTGTTGAGCATTTCTTTAACAGTAGGTTTCATATCAAGTGATGTATACAGGTTGGTGAAAGAGTTACATTCGGTGAGGACGTGTTTCACAGTCAGGAAAACATTGCAATGGAGGCAAGTTGGACGAGATTCCGAGGACATCAAGAAACCATGGGTAAGTTTGGTGTGGTTAATTGGGAGTCTTGTAATAATCGATGCTTCTCTTCTAGTTAGAAAGTCCAAGGAGAAATGACCAATATATGGTTGGAGTTCGTGTAGAGTTGTTTTACACTGTTGCCATAAGTTTTGCCAGGCATCATTTACTGACTTTTTGACAACGAGTTTGAGATCGATAGCTAGTTGAATTGTAGTTATTCCGGTATTGAGGTTGGTAGCTTCTTTGGCAAAATGAGCTGCTGTTTCATTACCAGTAATTCCAGTATGAGAAGGTAGCCATATGAGAGAGACTGTTACATCTTGAGCAGAGAGATTTTGGAAGATGTCATGAATATTTTGAACCAATGGATGGTCAGTAAAAATTGTATTGATTGAATGGATAGATGAAAGGGAATCCGTACAAATGGCAACATGTCTGTTTTGATGGGAGATGCATTGAAATGCCAACAGAATACTATATAGTTCACCTGTGTAAACGCTACATGTTAAAGGTAGCCGAGAAGACTTTACAAGTTCATGTTTAGTGGTGACAGCACAACCAACACCAGTAGTAGTTTTAGAAGCATCGGTAAACAGAATTAAATCATATGATTTTTTTTGTATGATTTCTAAAAATGCTTTCCTTACAAGACTGTTGGGTGATTCATGTTTGTTAAAGATGGTGAGGGAGATGTCTATTGAAGGAATATGTTTAGTCCAGGGGGGAAGAGAAGGAATAGGAAATGAACTAGTCAACCGGAGGTCAATATTTTTAAGTAGTGGAGTAATTAATTGAGGTATAGGTTTTATGGTAACATGTTGAACATTGTCAGTAGAAGAAGGGGTATTGGATGTGGTAATTAGAGAATGGACGGGATTAAAGGGATTTGAGGAGGTTGATGCAGTATATGAAAGAAGAAGAGATTTCCGTCTTAGGGTGAGAGGAGTTTCATTGGATTCACGGTATATACTGTCGATAGGACTGGAGCGAAAGGTACCAAGGCATAGACGAAGTGCGCTATTATGAACAGAGTTTAATAAATCTATGTCAGATTTAGAGGCTGAGCAGTAGATAAAGCTTCCGTAGTCGAGCTTAGATCGGATGAGAGCTTTATAGACTCTTAATAAAATAGTTTCATCGGCACCCCAATGAAGATGACTAAGGGTTTTAGAACGTTCAATCTATTAAAACAATTAGTTTTAAGTTCAAGGATGTGATTTTTCCAATTTAACCTGGAGTCAAATATCATACCTAGAATTTTACATTCATTAACAACAGATAGAGGGGAATCGTTGAATAAAATTTGGGGCACGGGAGTGGAGGTCCTTCTGGAAAATTTTATTAATTTGGATTTACTTTGAGAGAGTGATAATCCTAGTTTATTAGATCTATCTTGAAGAAGATTTACAGCACCTTGTAAAAGTTTACATGTGATGGGAACAGATTTACCATGACAGTAAATGATTAGGTCATCAGCGTATTGAACATTATTTTATGGGAGCAGGAAATGACTTGCATAACTCGTTGACTGCAAGAATGAATAAAGTTGAACTTAATACAGATCCTTGAGGGACACCTTGATTCTGAGGAAGAGATTGAGAAAGCTTACCGTTGACAAGGACTTTAAAGATTCTTCCAGTTAGAAAGTTTTTTATAAATGAGAGAATGTTACCATCCAAATTATAGTAGGATAATTTGTCAATTATTGCATTCCTAGATAGTCCAGAAAGCCACTGCGCATCCGCTAGGAAAAATATTCTAATTCGGATTTTTTGCACAATCTTACTCAAAAAGGACCCCTTTTAACAAATTTGCATGTTGCCAGGACCAAAAGTTGGTCAAAAAGTTTTCAAACGTTTTTTTTTGTTTTTTCCTAAAATTATTTTTTTTGCATGGAACAAATTTTTTTTAGATTTTTTGGATCATTCCAAACAGAAAAGGTCTTTAGTGACTTTTCTCTAAAGTTGATAGTTTTTGACATATAAGCCATTAAAAATTGAAAAATTGCGAAATCGACCATTTTCAACCCTCAAAATCTATGTGAAAAACTGAAAATTTGAATGTTGGCAAGGCAGGTAGATATTCTTTAAACATCTATTGATGAAATCCCGAAGAGTTTTTTGCAATACAATATCAACAACCCCTTTGTTTTTTAATTGCCAATCAAGCGTGCGCGACACTATTTTCCACCGTTGCATATGTATACAGTATGGTGCAAATGAAAGGAATAAATTCGTTATTTAGTAAACCGGTGACTTTAAGGAAAAATCCCAAAACAGGTCGGTTTTTATTTGTAAGTTATGATATTGTGGCATATACAGTATACTAGCGACGTCATCCATCTGGGCGCGATGACGTAATCGATTATTTTTTTAAATGAGAATACGGGTCGTGTGCTAGCTCATTTGAAAGGTTCTTCAATTCTCTACTTAGTAATATAAACATGTACATAATTATTTATACAGGGTGTCCAAAAAATTTTTATTAAATTAAATCATTTGGCTAATTGACAAAAAAATTAAATTATTGGACACCCTGTATAAATAATTATATAAATGTTTATATTACTGAATAGACAATTGAAGAACCTTTCAAATGAGCTAACACACGACCCCTATTATCATTTAAAAAAATCATCGATTACGTCATCACGCCCAGATGGATGACGTCACTAGTATACCATATATGTCACAATATCATAACTTAAAAATAAAAATCGACCTGTTTCGGAATTTTTCCTTAAAGTCGCCGTTTTATGAAATAACGAATTTATTCCTTTCATTTGCACCATACTGCATACACATGCAACGTGGAACATAGTGTCGCGCACGCTTGATTAGCAATTAAAAAATAAAGGAGTTTTGAATATTGTATTGCAAAAAACTCTTCGGGATTTCATCAATCGATGTTTAAAGAATATCTATCTACCTTGGTAATGTTCAAATTTTTAGTTTTTCACATAGTTTTTGAGGATTAAAAATGGCCGATTTCGCAATTTTTCAATTTTTAATCGCTTATATGTCAAAAACTATCAACTTTAGAGAAAAGTCACTAAAGACCTTTTCTGTTTGGAATGATCCAAAAAACTTAAAAAAAATTTGTTCCATGCAAAAAAAATAATTTTAGGAAAAAACAAAAAAAAAAAAACGTTTAAAAACTTTTTGACCAACTTTTGGCCAGGCAACATGCAAATTTGTTAAAAGGGGTCCTTTTTGAGTAAGATTGTGTAAAAAATCCGAATTAGAATATTTTTCCTAGCGGATGCGCAGTGGCTTTCTGGACTAAGAGATTGAATCAAAAGCTTTTTCAATGTCAAATATAGTTGCTACGACATCTTGATGATTATTGATTGCTTGAGAAATGTGTGTTTGAAGAAGAACAAGGTTATCAAGAGAAGATCGGTGACGGCGAAAACCGGATTGAGCTTCAGGAAGAATATTATGTTTTTCAAGGAACCAAGTGAGTCTTTTATTTATCATTTTTTCAAGAAGTTTGCAAGTGGTACAAGTGAGAGATATTGGACGAAATGATTTAGGAGTTACGGAGAATTAATCAGGCTTTTTAATTGGAATAATTAGAGAATTGCACCAAATATCTGGGAATTTATGTGTGTTCCAGATAAGATTATAAATTTCGAGAAGTTTGGAGAGAGATGTATTGGAGAGATTTTTTAAAAAGATATAAGGGATGTCATCGGGTCCAGCAGCAGATTCTCTACATGTAGATAAAGCAAATTTTAGTTCATGAAGGGTAAATGGGGCGTTGATAAATATAACATCATTTGTATTTGATAAAGATGTGGAGAAAAATTTAAAGTGCAAATAACTGGGAGCGGAAACCGTATTACTTTTATTGAATTTATCTTCAAAATAATTTGCGAGTGTGTCGGAAATTACTTGGCTATCAGAGATAACTGAATTGTTGACAGGTGAGGAATCTTAAAGTTAGTTTTATTGCCTTGGATTTGTGAAATTTTCTTCCATATTTGAGTGGGGTTTGTATCGTGTCTTCGAGAGGAAGTGTAATTTTGCCATGAAGATCGTTTGCTTTGTTTGATAATGAATTTGGCTTTGGCTTTAAGTTGTTTGTGTAGAAGAAGATTTTGAGGGGTTTTATTTCGTCGATATCTATTTAAAGCATTTTTGGATAAACGAATGGCATTTCTGCGTTCCACCAGGGAACCATTTTGTGCGTAGACGAGATGGTTTTTTACCGATATGAGATTCGGCAGCAGTGAGTTTTTAATGTTCCAGAAATTTCTAGTAGTGGTTTCCTTATAGGAGGAGCTAGATATAATGATGGGAAAGTGGTTGCTATCATGAAGATCATCAAAAACTTCCCAGGAGAGAGAAGGTGCAATTTTGGGATCACAAAGGCTAAGATCAATGGCTGAGAATGAACCTGATGAAATAATAAAGTGGGTTTTGGATCCAGTATTTAACAGAAAGGTATCTGAACAATTTAGAACGTTTTATATAACTTTGCCTTTACCAAAAGTATGGGGTGAGCCCCAAATTCTGTTATGGGCATTAAAGTCACCAACAAGAAGGTACGGATGGGGAAGTTGAAATATTAAGTCGACTAACTCTTCTTCGTTGAGGGGATGGTCAGGAGGAATGTATATGCTGCAAATAGTAATTTTGTTTGGACACCAAGCAGTAACCGCCACTGCTTCTAAATTTGTAGCTAAAGGCAGGAGGGAGGACTTTAGATCACTAGATACAAATATTGAGGTACCACCGCTAGCTCTTGTACAGTTTGTGCGAATATGATGATATCCTTCAAAGTTTTTAAGTTTGCCTTGATGGTCGGTTTTAAAATTTGTTTCCTGGAGACAAAATATGTCGGGGTTATGAGAGGAAATTATCTTTTGAATTCTTTCTAGGCGAGGATAAAATCCATCGCAATTCCATTGTATCACACTGAATGTAACTAATTTTGAGAAGGAATAGAGGAGTCAGTTGTGTTACCATCGTCATTGAGCAGTTCAGTGAAATCAAGTTGATCGGAATAGAGTTGTTGCTTTATTTTCTTCACAAGGCGAGTTATACGATTTTTTAAAGATCTTTCTTTGACATTGGTATGGATTAGGACGAGGTCTTTCATTAAGGACGGTACATCAGTGGTAAATTTAATGGCTTCAGATAGAGGGTCGTTGGTGCCAAAGGAGTTTTCAAGAAGTGCACTAAGTTGGGTTACATTAAGTGAAAAGGATTCTGGGTTATCTTTATATAGTTTAATAATAATAGAGAGAGATTCTTGATTAATTTTGTAACAGTCATGATCAGTTGATTTGGATTTTTTTGCTTTCTTTTTGGCAGGTTTTTGTATAAAAGTTGATGAGGTCTCAGGTGGAAGTATTGAGTTAGGAATTGGAGGTGAAGTAGAAGTGGGTGATAGGAGTTGAGGTGAAACAAAGTTACTATCAGTAGAACGTGGTCTTTTTTCGCCAATTTTTTGATTACTTAGCTCAAGATAGGAGGAAGGTGAAGGTATTTGTTCGGAAGATAAGTTAGAAACATTCGGAAGGGTGTTACAAGTAGTTAAAATGGCATGTGATGGTTGTTCAATATCTGATGAGTTAATTGGTATCGGAGGGGGCTCAAGGGAAGCAGAACTGTCTTGAATATTGGGACATGACTGCAATATGTCCAAATTGTTTGAAAAGAAAGCATTCTAGTTTATCGGTTGATATAAATATTCTGTGAATTATGTTATCAAAAATAACGGTAGTCAATGTTTGCAGAGAAAAATAATCACTGCTAGGTAAGATATAAGTTATGCGTCGGAAACTTAAAACATGGGCGTATTCATCATCAGGTGATCCACATTTAACGTAAGAAATAGGAGAGGTAAGTGTTAATCCTAGATCCTGAAGCGCTTTTTCAATTAAGGCGTGAGGAATGGACGGACTTACATTAGAAATTAATAACCTTTTGGTAGGTGAAACCAGTCTGCGTATTGGAATAACTGTTGAATTAACTGAAATATTTTGATGAGTACTAAGAAGACTATCAACTTGCAATGAAGAAGACAGGTAAATACATATACGACCATGGGAGATTCTGGATGCGAAGTGTACGTTTTTGGGTTTAACAATACTACCGACAGCTTTAATATAATCAAATAGTACAGTATTGGGCAGAGAAGCCATGAGGATCGCTTGGTCTCGAGAAGGCACAGAAAATGGAGGCAAGGGAAGCGGTTTTGTAGAGGTAGCAGCTGCATAAGATTTGGGAACAGAAGTATTATTTGAATTATCGATACTGGATTGTATAACAGAAGTTGATGGGTCGGAAATTTGTGTGTGAGGTGAGTTTGAAGTTGGGTTTGACATGTTGCTGTGATCCTGGTTACCAAAACCACAAACAACTAGTTATTTAAAAAAAGGTAAATTTAAGCTCAGATTACAGTCTGTAACTCAGTGATAGGCTTAATAATTTCTCAAATAATTGGTAAATCAAATAATATTCACCTAACTTCCAGTCAGCAGTCAAATCATGGTACTTTCCACTATAACATTATAACATTTCAAATATGTTAAAAACTCGTGTTAATCCGCTATTATCTAACGATCTGCACTCTGTGAATACCAAAACGTTAATGGAAATACTTTATTTTCTATCGAAAATCGATAAAAAATAATAATTTTTCGGAGCAACTCTGAAAACTTGACTAGTAGGTTTGACGTTTATTTGAAAATTTTGCAAATAAAAATTGGACCATAGCAAAACATAATATATTATTAAACAAGATAATATAATATATTATGTTTTGTTATGGTCAAATTTTTGTTTGTTTTTTCTGAGTGATTTCTCAGTAATTAGCTTTATGACGAATATTGCATCTGTACACGATCTTCCAGTACGAAAATCCTGTTTATTTGCTAAAATTACCTATCCTCTGATTGATTATTTCTTGTAAAATTTTAGTTGTTTTTAGGCTAGTATTTAACAAGTTAATAAGTACATCTGTAGTTTTCTGGCTGTTTTTATCTCCTTTTTTGAATAGTAGAATTAGTTCGCTCGTTCTCCGTTATTCGGGTATTTTGTTGCGTTTTATAATTTTGTTAATTAATGTATAATTGTTCTGTCATTGCTGCTCCACAATATTTCAGTTATTCGTTTGGACACGCGCCAACTCGTAACTTTTAATGACAGAAATTTTCATATCAAAATGTACACCGGCCAATTCGTAACTTTTTTATTACCTGACCTGCCAACCTGAAACTTTCTTCAAGTGAATTCGAAACCATTGATTAAATTTAATACCTTTATCTAAACCGAATGTTTCTTGGTTTGCTTAAAAACATTATATTTGTATTATATGTACCTATAAAAAATAGCAAAAATTGAAATATCTTAATAAAATAATTGAAACAATGTTATAGTGTTTCATTAACACGTGTTATAAATATTATTTCCATTAAGTATAGCTCTACACGAGCTTGGTTTTTATCAAGTTATTGTAAATTGAATATTTTTTAGATGTTTAACAATGATAAATTATTGAAATCCATCTGATAATTTAAAAGCAAAGAGATTTTCCATATGTTTATTTCAAGTCTAACAGATTATACCTTTATTTAGTTAATGAATTCACCGGTAGTTGATCGGTTACCGAAAAATTACCTGAGAGGGTCAGAGTTACCAATTGGCCTGTAATTAGGATGGGGTATTAAAATAGTACGAATTCACCGGGACCCATTCGTTTTGTATTGCGTCTTTAACTGCAGATCTTCAGCTTTTCAAGTATTTTTTGAACTTCCTGTTTACTTATATTAACTTCTTCATTTGTGATAGTTTCTGGTGTCACCGGTTCTACCGTTATTTGTTCTTCCTCTGCATATAGCTTTTTTAGAAACTCAATCCATGTATCCTTCCTTATATGTTTTGGTTCTATTGAAAAGGGAGTTATTGCGATTAATTGAATTATAACTTCGTTATGACATCACCATAATACCGACTACTAAAAATTAAAGCAAAATTTAAAATTAGAACTAAATAGAAAAACATTACTGAACAAAGGTTTACAATACAATATTTCATAGTGTGTATTACACACTACGCAATGTTTTATTCATTATTCACTTTTTTCATAAAGCAAATTACTGAGAAATCCCTAGAGTATAATAAAAAGCAGAATTCCTATGTCTGACTGACTTGAAGAAAGCATTTGACAGACTAAGACTCAAATATGTAATCCATCTTCTGTGTATAATAGAGCAGATCACCTAGGTATCAAAAAGCTATTGAAAACATCTACCGAAACAACAAAATGAAAGTCAGAATAGATGGGCAACTTAGAAAATCTATTGACATAGAGAGCGGACTCATTGAGCCCTATACTCTTCAATTTAATCATCAAAAGCGTCAACAACGGGAGAGGATACAGAATGGGAAACAAAGAGGTAAAAATACTCTGTTACGCAGAAGACGCAATACTGATTGCCCAAGATGAAGATAGTCTGTAAATATTAGTCCACAGTTTTAACAAAAAAAAAATAGATAATATGATAATTTCATCCCAGAAAACTAAAACAACAGTAATCAGTAAATAACAAATCAGATGTAAAATAGAAATTGATGGCATCAGTATTGAACAAGTAATGGAAATAAAATACCTTGGAATTACAATGTCCAGCTACGGAGACCTGGACAACGAAGTGAGAAATACAAGTACAAAAAGCAAATGGACTGGCAGGATGCCCGAATAACACTAGATGACGAAACGATATATTAACACATATTTTGAAGTAAATAATTTATGAAGCCAGTATAAGACCAATAATGACATATGCATCAGAAACAATACCCGATACAGCCACAACACAAAGCTTACTAGAAATGGCAGAAATGAGAGTACTGAGAAGAATTACATAAAATACGCTGAGAGATCGAAAGAAAAGTGAAGACATTAGAAAAAAATGGAACGTACAGTGTATAAACGAATGGACACTAAATATAAAAAAAAAAGAATGGAACAACTACATAACCAGAATGGGGGAGACACGTGTGGTCAAAATATCAAGAGATAAATCACCAATCGGTAGAAGAAGTATAGGCCGACAGCACAAAAGATGGAGTGACAACCTTCCATACAGATATCATCCGCCAATAAATAAGCAGAATTGCTTATAATGAGGAAAAAAAAGAAGAACTCTCTTTTCGCACTAATCCCTGTTTTGCGTTGCTGTTCTTTTTGAACCTACATTCCGTGATTCTTCATATTGCGTGAATATTAGTTTGGCGTCAAACGATTCCTAACCATCTTTTCATTATACGCTTTCTCATTTTGTAATATATCGGTGTCACAGCTACACCTCCCCTAACAAAGTTATTCGTAGTTTTTTGTCACTCCACTCGTCTATCGAATAATTTTCATTTACTACAACATGAAATCCTTGTTTGTCTTTCCTTTTTTTTAACAATAAGTGCCACACACTATAGAGGTGGTCTTAGGGTAGTTTTGAGTTTCGTTAAAATTTTTGTTTCACATCCAACTTAAATATTATCTATCCCACTTTCGAGGAGGAGAATCCGGTATACAACATGTAAACATTTCATTTTGGCTAACAATAAAACAAACACTGAAAACTTTCACTGTTTTCACTGTTTCACATTTTACTATTTCCACAAAATTGATTAAAAATTAATGCCACTACAGCTGTTTCGGCAGAGTACCTTTCCAAAGTTATGGGTTTTTACTGTGCGTTTACATTTTAATAGTTATTTAACTAACAAGTGTATTAATAAGGGCGATTACCAATTGAGATATTTTAAAGCGAGAGCGGGGCGAGCCCGTTAGTGTTCAAGATTGTTAATCGCCATTTTAATTCACGAGTTCGTTACAAAACTTTTCCGTCGACCGTACTTTTCAGAAATAAAGATATCTTACTTTAAATTTTTATTTACTTAACGATCAACAACAATTGTTTCAGCTTTCATTAACTTTATTCAAAGTTTAATTTTCCTTAGTGGTAGTTTTATTATTGTAAACATTAATATTCGAAATAGTAGGAAATTATCATTGATACATGATTATCTGCTGTATAGAATTTTGAAAAATTTATATTTAAGTCTTCTTGGACCTCTGTAAATTCTGTGATAGAAGAAGAAGCGGTGGTGCTGAAGGAAGTAATTTGACAAGGTTTAGTGGTATTTTGTCCCAAGAGTTTTTCAGCCGTCTCAAGTTTATTCTGCATAGAGTTATCTATATAGCCTTCTGCTACAGCAGTCGATTTCCAGCCACCAAGTCTTTTAATAGCTAAAAAGTCTGCACCACTGTCACACAGTATTGAGGCAGATAAATGTCTAAAACAATGCCCAGTGTAGAGATGCGGGTACTCTAATTTCAAGAATTTAGCAATAACGGAAGGAATTTTGGAAAACGTATTTATGCCAACTGGCTGTGTGGAACATTTGTTATTTTTATAAAAAATGAAAAATCGTTTATGTGGTGTGTGTGCCGGTCTTAAAGAAATATAGTTTTTGATCGCATTGAGAATGGTATTTGCTTCGTTTTCTACTATGGTAAATATTCTATTTGTGTGTGTTTTTGATCCTTTTATTGTGACAAGAAACTTTGACCCCAAGTCTTGAACGTTATTTGTTTCTAATTTCAATAGTTCGTCCTTTCTTAACGCACCAGCCACTCCGAAAATCAATGCAACCTACAAAATGAAATGTTATGAAATACGAGTATTAAATATACAGTGCTAGTCAAAAGTCCGTACCCCCCCTCGTATCTTTTGAACGGTTATACGTATAATAGTAAAATTTGAAGGGAGGAAATAAACAGACGTAAGCTTCTTAACTAGTCATGACAGGTGACGTAATAGTGACAGATGACTTTACAGCGCCACTGTGACAGATAATTTTAAATGAGACCTTATGGCAAGTAATACCTCGTTTGAAAGGTATTGAAAATACCTATTCAGTCATACTAATTTTGTTTGAGTTTAAGCTAATTTTGATGAATAAATGAAATAATATAAGATTGTAGTTTTGCATTTAATTAATAAAATATCAAAATTCCGCCTATGATTACTTGTCAAAAAGGTTGACGTTGACGTAGAAACTACTAGAGAATTGAAAAACTTCAACTTTTTTGACAAAAAACCCATAGGCGGACATTTGAGTTTTTATTAATTAAATGCGAAACTACAATATTATATTGATTTAATTTATTCACCAAAATCAAAATCAACTTAAGCCCAAAAAAATTAGTATGACTGAATAAGTATTTTGAATACCTTTCAAACGATGTATCACTTGCCATAAGGTCCCATTGTCGTCTTCTGTCACTATTACGTCACCTGTCATG
The DNA here is from genome assembly GCF_917563875.1 of Diabrotica virgifera virgifera. Classification (NCBI taxonomy): domain Eukaryota; kingdom Metazoa; phylum Arthropoda; class Insecta; order Coleoptera; family Chrysomelidae; genus Diabrotica; species Diabrotica virgifera. Next base: position 104,524,583 of record NC_065448.1, on the reverse strand, counting down.
ACTAGTTAAGAAGCTTACGTCCGTTTATTTCCTCCCTCCAAATTTCACTATTATAGGTATAACCGTTCAAAAAATAAGAGGGGGGGTACGGACTTTTGACTAGCACTGTATAAACTTAATTTACTGGTTTACCTTTTTCATTAGAAACACGTCGTTAGGAGCATCCGAGATGAATTTCTAGACTTGTTCTTTCTCAGTGTTTTTGATTTCTTTGGTACATAACCTGTTCTTTTTTTCTTGATAAACATAATTAACTTATTATAATTAGATATATCAATGTTTGATTTTAAACTTAAGGTTGATTTTAGCATCGAATATTTGGGCCATTGCTATTAGTCCTTTTTCGGCAATGTTTGAAAAATATGTCAACAATACAGATTCTGAATATCCTATTATTTTTGTCTCGTCACACTATGCAATAAATTCAGCGTATGTTGTTTCGTACAACACTCTGATTTTTTCAGGCAGTAAACTTAAAGATATTTCATTTGCAGTTTCTGCCACTTATGGTGGAGTTAAATTAAACTCTTCGTCAATATCCATCTTTTGATTTTTCAAATACACAGAATTTTAAACAATAAAGTAAATAATGACATACAATGACAGATAGTACTAACAGCGGCTACTTGATTTTAAATTTTATAGTGGGAATATAAATAGGTATATGTTTGGTTGCCTACACCACAGGCCACTGCCAATCACAGAGCGATTAATTAATTTATGCAAGCAATGTATGTTGTGTTGCCTATAATGAAATCGATCATTAATAGAAAATCATTCTTTAATAGGGGTCATTAATCAATGATTTTGAGGGTGTTACAATTGATCATAAATGGACGGTCGACGGAAGAGTCTCTAACCGAATAGGTTGACGAGTGGGGAGCTGTTTGTCTCAAGTTGGTCATTAAGAATTAGGTATTTTTAATTGATTAATTTCAATAGATTCTAATAAAGATAGCTTAAAGCCAACATTTTGAATATGGGGTATTTTATACTGTTCATTAAAAGAATGATGATGATCTAGACGGTGAAGTGCGTATAATCTGTTTTTCTATTATTGATAGTTCTTTTGGGTTCTGCCATTCGTTCGTCAAAGGTTCTGTCAGTTTCACCGATGTAAGTTTTTGGACAGTTTGTATACACCACTCTGTAATTGCTTTCTCTTGTGGCTCTTATTGTTCTTAATGAATTTGCTTAAGTTGTTGTTAGTTCTGAAACCTAGTGTTATTCCTTTCTGGTTTATGTGTTTGGCTATTTTTATTGATATCTTGCCTGTATATGTGATAGAGCAGAACGTCCTGGGTTCTTTCGGTACTAGTGGGAAGACTAATTATTTCGGGGCTTTCTTATGCATTTTTTGGTTTAACATTTTGTTAATTGTTCGTTGTACCCATTGTTTACTGCTATTTTTTTTTCTTTATTAACCGCATCAACTACTAAGAGTTATTAGCGGGAGAACATAATATACAGTTAATTACATTTGAACATACAATCAGGATTTGTACATATAATATTACAATTAAGTGGGTAGGTTTGGAGTACAATATTTTTTTTAACTAATAACTAAAGTATACAACTTGTCCGTATCTTAATACTAGACATATATAATATAAAAAAAATTAAACTTCTTCACAGTTTGTTTAAAAGGCCAATATCCTTTAGATAATTGAAAAGGTTTTTCGGATTACAATTATCTCCTAAAACATCTTTTATATTTACAGGTATTGGATGTTTGTTTCTTTCATTAATAAATTTAGGACAATCTACCGAAATATGTGGTATGGATATATTACAGTTACAATGATCACATATAGGGTGATTTGATTTAGATATAATATGACCATGAGTTAGTCTGCTGTGTCCTATATAATCGGCGGTCGATGTTTATCTCACACCATGAATGTGTTGTACGTTTAATAGTCTGTAGAAATGATTTTGATTGTTGCCATTTATTTCCCCATTCACTTAGCAATTTCTGTTTCACGAACGTTTTAAAATCGGTCACTGACACTGTATTCACTGCTATTGAAGATGCACTGTGTATTGTTTTACCGGCATAATGATCCACTTTTTCGTTTCCTTCCAAACCAGTATGTGATGGAACCCAAAAGAAGTGAATTTGCTGTTTTGCTTGGTTTATAAGGTGTAATTGATGTTGTAGTAGCTGAACAATAGGATTACTGGTATAGAGCTGTTTTATTGAATGTAATGCACTGAGAGAATCAGTAATTATCAGAGTTTTTGAGATGTTAAGGTTGTTTACATGAATTAATGCTTGTACAATCGAAAACAATTCTCTAGACAGGATACTGTTAGTAGATGATAGTTTAAATTGCAATATGGAATTTGGAGTGACAATTGCTGATCCTACACCATCATTGGTTTTGGATGCATCTGTATAGATTTGATAATAATCGGAAAAACATGAAAGTTTGTTAAGTGACTCTTGGTTTATTATTTTGTGAGTAGTTTCGAACTTATTATATTTGGTGAGAGTTAGATCACATTGTAAAGGGGGTAATGTCCATGATGGAAATTCAGCCGTAGTTGATTTATCAAAGAATTTGGGAAACTGAACACTATACGAGGAAAGATACCTTCGAATTCTCTCATAGAATGGTGGGTCTGTTCGAGTTTGTTTAATATAAATATCTTTAAAACGGTCACCAACTGTATTATGAAGAGAGGGATGTGATTTTATTGATTGAATGCTTGATGCATAAGCTAACGATAGATATATTCTCCTAAATTTCAAAGGTGGTTCACCAGTTAAACATTGTCAACTTTTAACAGGGCTAGTACGAAAAGCTCCAGTGGCTATTCTTAATGCTGTATTCTGTATAGTTTCAAGCTGAGCAAGTAATGTCTTCTTGGCACAAGCGTAAACTATTGAACCATAATCAATCTTTGATCGTATAAATGATTTGTAAATATGAATAAGGCTTTTAAAATCTGACCCCCAATTGTTGTTACACAGAGTTCGCAATAAATTCAGACCAGTTTGACAAGTTTTCTTGATGTACATAATGTGCATTTTCCAAGAGAGTTTTTTATCAAAAAACATTGCTAAAAATTTTATATGGTCAACATATTCTAAGCTGTTTCCATATATTTGCAAATCTGGCTTTGTAGAATGTCGATTCTTTGAAAATAATATACATTTGATTTTCGTCGTAGAAAATTGTACTCCCACTTGTTTTGACCAATTCTCAAGCTCGTTTAATGTGCATTGTAGATTTTTTTGTGTCGAGCGAATGATTTTTCCTTTTGTATATAATACTAAGTCGTCAGCATGTAATCTTGCTTTAACAAGTTTTGGTAGATTATCTAATATTTTGTTTATGGAAATCAAAAAAAGTGTTGAACTTGTAACAAAAATTGTGGGGTACTTCTGTTTGAGTAACCGTTGGGAGAAATATCTAAACTCCAACAGAAGTAGGCAAAGAAGGGGAAGCAAATGTATTGGAATGAAGGGGCTTCTACGTTGGGAAGCAAATGTAACAAATACTACCTTAGCGTACAAGTAGTACTTGTATGGGAATGTGAAATGAAAAAGTCAGATGGTAAACTATTGACAGAAACAGAAGTAGATGGATGAAACTGACTGTAGTTAAGCTAGCAGGGTATAGAAGAGAATGAGCCCTTGATACTCAAGGATAGTTCGGCCAATTTTTTGCGCCGTCAAAGACAGTAAATCTACAGAATATAGATGATTGATATAAAGGGAATATCAAGATGAACAAAGACTAGAAAATATAGAAAAATAACAATAAATCGTGGGCGCCAGTAGAGCGTAGACTATGGCTCTACCAGGTATCCTATACTGCTGCACTCTTGCTAGTTAGTTGCTATGACAATAAAATTAGTAAACCTAGAAACATATGACAACAACTAGGTAATAAAAGAAATATTATACAACCTAATCAATATTGTATTTAGCTTTTACTTATATGTACAATAAATTCGTATATGTACCAACAAGGTATACCCTAAAATTAATAAAAAAAAATATTTTACTAATAAAGTATGTACAATTTACAGTCTACAGAGTAGTTTAAACAAAAGAGGAACAAAGTCCACCCCTAAAAATTGGTTTGAAATGTCAAATCCAATTTATGGTACAAAAAAGAACCGACACACTACTCGAGGTAAAACTCTAACTTCATGTGCGGTTACCATAATAAAAAAAAACAAGTTAAATGGTCAATTACCCTGAGGGGGACGAAAGCCAAGGTTCATTAATTATAATATATAAAAAAAAATTACCAAATTTTCTCCGGATAGTTGAGCTCAATTACCTTTACACGTGAGAAAAGAAACAAAAGAAATTAATTTATTAGAAAAATGCAAATTTGAAGCCTTGAAGAGGAGGTATTATTTATTATTAAAGATTGAAAATATTTAAATTATTTCTTTTGTTTTTTGTTTGAAAAATTATGAATAACTTAGTGGAGTATAAGGTAAACTTATTTAATTTGATATTTTTAATAGATTATTTAATGTTCCAATTATTTAGAAAAAATTAATGTTCTTGAGGATAATAATAAAAAAAAATACTTAATCACTGTCCAACACCAACTAATGTAAAGTCTTTTCCAAAGTTCCAAACAAAATAATGATAGTCCAAAAATCAACTCAAAAGACGATTCCAGCTCCTAGGCTACCCCGTGACTGCTGCTAAAGTTTTTTTTTTTTTATTTCATCCCTGATGTTAGTGGGATGAACATTCCAGTGGTTCCAAGTGGCTAAAAGATACAAACCCATTGTTAATTTGGGTAATCAATCTTATGGAATTAGGAAATAAGTTGGAAGTTAAACTTCCAATAAAAACTGGTCAGGATCCATTAAAAGAAGTGTTGTTTTTTTTTCTGTACCAAAAACATAGGTTCCACTTGACCTTGAATAACTTTATGGAATTTTATATAGAAACATGTGGATTTAGAGCTAGGAATGATACTAAAAATTGTATCTATAGATAGTTAGTCGAAATATATAATAAAGACAAGAAGAAATGAAAAGAATTTATGGAAATTATAAATTTTCCGGTCATCAATATGGCTTCCTATATTAATGAAGTAATAACACAACTTACCCGATAGCAATCATCCCAAATTTTTACCAAATTAATACTTTTCTTCTTCAACAAAACAAAACTTTCTCCTCCTTCAACTTAATTACGATAGCTTCCGTATAAAAAAAATAACTAAAAGGTGATTCCTTTTTTTGTTCAAAAAGCCACCGACCACTTGGAACTTATTTATTTAGAGGTTCAGCTAACAGTGAAACTTTTTAAAAATTTGACAGTTCTTCTTGATACTTGCGACAGCGGCTACTCGTGGAACTAATGTCCAGTGTTGGCGGTGTTGCAAGATGGAAAAGTAGCATTTTATAAATATTAAATTATTGATTTTTAATTAAAATATTTTCATTAAGTAACGTTCCGTTACATTCCCCTCCAACTTGATGAAAAAAAAATTTAGGTACAAAATTTTTTTTTCTAAACTTAAAATATCACTAACCATAGTGGTCTTTTTCTTCATTACACATTGATTAACAAGATTAAGACAATTTTATCAAGAAAAAAGTATGGACTTCTTCAGATTCCATAAGATGACTCAAAGTCATATTAAATGTCTGTATAAACCATTAGTGAAGAAACCAAAACATTGACTCGATTATAGTAATAAATTTATAGTGACAAATAAGTGTCGAATTGGGCACTAGGTCCAAAATTGAAATATCCATGGACATCAAATTTATGATGGCATATCCAAGGACGAACAACCAGGCAAAATGTGATCCAATTCGCACAATAAGGAACTAGTAGCTATACTAAAATAAAATCATAGTAATGATTGACTGAAGAAAATGAAGAATTGAACACTTAATCCAAAATTGAACTCACAATGGACAACAGATTTATAACAGCATATCCAGAGAAGAACAACCAGGAAGATTTTTGGAACAATTCTCACTAATACCAAATAATACTAATATAACAAGGAACTAATTAACACAAATTAAGTGAGCAATCGGACGCTATCCAAAATCGGACTAACAATGGACACCAGATTCATAAAAGCATATCCAGAGAAGAACGATCAGGAAGATTTATGGACCAATTCTCATTAACACTATATAAAATAAATAACTTAGGTCTACCTAAACCTTATACCAAACTAATCTATTGGATATAGATATAGAATTTATGGTTTCGAACAAAAGGACAGCCATAGATCGATTCCATCCTTATATCGAGTTACCATAGCATCCATGAACCCAATCCAATAAACAAAAAAAAAATAAACAAAGTGTGAGGTAATGTATGTCACACTTATCCATACTAACCAACAGAGATGTAATCAATTAAACCGAAAATAAGATAAATACCTAAAGTATATCGACTAAAGGAATTCGGTGACTAAATAAAATTGATTCGTGCTGGTATTCGCTAGTTATAGCATGTTGCTACAGCAGATGTATGCCAATAACCAGACACAATAATAAGTAAAAATAAAGTGGTGAACTAATATTCTGTTCTGTGATACCACTATCTGGGTAACAGAAAAATGTCGAGAACAAGCAAACAATTTTAAATAAAACTGTAGATTTATGATATGTTCTCACATATGTAGGATTATCTAGGAAATATACCTGATTCTAAACAACAACTACAAAGGAGTAACAATATAATGACAATAACAACTCATCTGTCTAAATACCCTAAATATGGAATCAAATGAACTTGCTAGGTATAGGGATAGTCAAAGCACAAACTCTATGAATAAGCGACATAATATAAACTAAATAAACTTCCCTATCAACCTCTAACAAGGTAACTGGAATAATTAGATAATTACACTAAAAATGGTTGTCATTATCCAACAAAAAAGGATCAATCATTTCATGATTGAACATGGTTATGACGAATAAACATCTGTGTACTCTGCCATGAAAGACATAGATTACGAAATTTAATCGAACAGCACTGGCCACGTACCGAACAACAACTTCGAACCCACGTATTCACTAAATCCTAGTACACACAGACTAATTCTTAGAGAAAATAATATGAAAGACACAAGAATCCATACCTAAATCTATATTACAACTAATTCCAGGTTCATACTGTATGTTAATAAGGGTATAAATTATTGTGAAGTATTTAGGACATCCGTGACAACATAGATAAGGTAAACCAATAGCAAATTAAACTGTAACATCTTTCCAATATGGCAAATCCAATAACAGGATATAAAACAAATAGCAGATAATCAAATATCAAAAGGTAACACACAAGTCAAGATATAGTAGTGTACAACGTAGTCCCATTGCAGTTAAATATGAGTAGTTGTATGAGTCTACATTGCCAGATATATTATATAAACATATAAATCATCCTTCCTATGTAATGGATGTGTATCAAAAAGAACAAAAAGAAATAAGTCTGAGTCCCTATTTATTTTATATTGCTGATGACAGGACTAGTACCTAAGCTTGTTACTGATAGTAATTAAATGCACATCTTATATCACCAAAATATGATGAATTCACCCATCCGGTACTACATATATGCAATAATTACCTAATAAATTAAAGTCTCAAAAACTGCCAAAAGATAAAAATTAATCCATGTAACTAAAACCTATCTGGTGACAAAACAACATTAGATTAAAATAACAAACCGCAGTAAAAATCGAGCTAAAGACAACAGAGGAAGATATTAGCTTAAACAACTCTGTTTAGCTAATTTTCGTCTGAAGAAGAAGAACCAACCTCGTCCATGGTATTATCAGGTAGTAAATCCTTTATGTGAAACTGACCAATTCGTTTGTTCGCCGAATTGTCCTTTAATTCATACACTAAAGGAGATAATACCCTCACGACCGTGCACGGGATATATTTCTGACAAAACTTTGCAGAAATGGCATCACCCTTACTGGATTTTACAAAATTACGCTTTAAGACCCGATCACCAACAAAGAATCGCAAATCTCGTTTCCTTAAATTATACTGACTCTGATTCCTGAGGTAAGAAGTTTTTAACTTTTTCCTAATGTCAGCAAAAATGGGGGGTAACTGTTGGAGATCTTCCAGACGATGGAGATTCTCCGAAATCTGAGGAAGAGTAGTACGATTCTCAGAAATTAATCCAAAATAGTCACCACACAGTGGAACATTTCTTCCAAAATTAAGATAAGCTGGAGAACATTGGGTGACTTCATGAACAGAAGTACGAATGGCCTGAGCGACTGAATGAATATATTGATCCCAAGCTCTATGATCCATATAAGTATAAGACCTTAGTGCAGTTACGATACTGCGATTAACACGCTCAGTATGGTTTGCCTGCGGATGGTAGGCAGCATTATAAAAAATCTTTTGGACCTTGTATTTACTCAAGAGATCTTTAAAAGCTTTGGACACAAATTGTGGTCCATTATCACATGATACTATTTGAGGAACCCCAAATAGTAAGAAAACTTGTTCTTCTAAATATTTTAAAATGGCTGGAGTTGTGGCCTGACGAAGAGGAAAAACTAAGGGAAACTTAGTGAAATAATCCACAACTACCAAACAACATGTATTACCCTTATAGCTACGTGGATATGGTCCAATAAGATCTAATGATATCATTTGCCAAGGAAAATTAATGTTCCTGTAGGAACCCATGAGTCCAGCTTGAGGTAGGTTACTTGGCTTGCAGGTTGCACAAACTCTACATCTAGAGATGTATTTCTTGACCGAGTTGCGCAGACCAGGCCAGTAATATAAATCAGCTATTTTACAAAAAGTTTTATAAAACCCGAAGTGACCTGATGTCACATCATCATGAAAATTTCTCAAGACTTCTTCCCTATTAGCTGTTGGAACTACTATTTTCCAGTCAGACATATTCGACAGTGACTCTATAGGACTGATAACATGTTTATATAGAACATTATTCTCTACTTTGAAATCAGGGTACTGACTAGGTTCTTGGGTAACCTTCTCCAACATGTTCTGATACCATGTATCCGGAACTAAAGTGGATATGTCAAGAAGGTTGACATCAAACGTTCGAGACAATGCATCAGCTACTACAACACCATTAGCCTTGCGATGTACGATATTATAGTCAAACGCTGATAACTTACAAATCCAACGAGATAATCGTTGGGATGGATTACTCATAGAATGCAACCACAACAACGAACTATGATCAGTTATAAGTGTGCACTTACGACCTTCCAAATAATAACGGAATGCCTCCAAGCCATGAATGATGGCAAGCAGTTCACGTTCAGTAGTGGAGTAATTTTTCTGAGCCTTGTTCAGCTTCTTGCTTGTGTAAGCTATGGGGTGTTCTGAACCGTCTTTCATCTGAAAGAGTACACCACCTGAAGCTGTATTCGAACAATCAGTCATGAGGTAAAAATGTTCCTTGAAATCAGGAGAGGTCATGACTGGAGCACTGGTAAGGGCTTCTTTAATGCGATGGAAAGCATCATCAGCCTCAGGAGTCCAGGTAATAGTCTGGCCCTTTTTCCTATTCTTAAGAAGGTCAGTAAGAGGTGACAACAAAGTAGAGTGAGAAGGCACAAACCGGCGATAGTATCCACACATTCCCAAGATCCTACGTAACTGGGTGGTGGTTTTAGGTATGGGGAAGTCCTTAATAGCAGATACTTTATCCGGATTTGTCCTCAGACCTTGACTATCAACAACGTATCCTAGGAATTTTAAATTAGGACGACAAAAATTACATTTATCTAAATTCACCGTAAGATTAGCCTCTTTAAGGCGTGAAAATAGCTTGCCTAATATTTCAATATGTAAATCAAAATCAGGAGTAACAACTAAAATATCATCTAGATAATAGAAGACATATGGCTCAAGTTGTGGACCGATAACCAAGTCCATTAAACGACACATTGTCTGGGGAGCAGAAACAAGACCGAAAGGCATGGTAACAAATTGAAATAGCCCTTTCCCACTGACAGCAAAAGCGGTATACTTCTTACTCTCTTCACTCAAAGGAATTTGTAAGAAGGCCTTAGATAGATCAATGGAAGAGATGTATTTAGCATTCTGAAGTTTGCTTAAGATAACATCTATTCTGGGGATAGGATAAGCGTCCCTATTAGTAGTGATACTATTTAATTTTCGACCATCGAAACAAACTCTAAAGGATCCATCCTTCTTTTTTATGAGCCAAAGCGGACTGCAATAGCAAGACTTGGACGGTTCGATAATATTTAAGGAGAGCATCGAATCAACCTCCTTTTCTAAATCTGCCTGCCATGCTTGAGGTATGGGATACTGATATTGTCGAAAAGGGGTTGAAGTATTCACTTCAATAGTATGAGACATTAGATGAGTACGGCCTAATTTATCGTTAGAAGAAATCGATGAAAATTTAGAAATGATATTCTCTAGTTGTTTTTGTTCCCTGACAGACAAACTAGAAAACTCACGAATAGCACTGAGGGTTGACAAATTGAATGATGATATAGAAACGGAAAAGTCAGAACAGTTCAATGTGCTGTTAAATGTATTTAAGAAATCCATGCCAAGAATTATGGAGTTTCGAACAGAAGGTATGATATAAAATGTAATTGTTTTCCGAATATTAGCAACTAAGATGTCTGTCTCAAATTTACCTGTAATTGACTGAACTGTACCATCTGCAGTAGACACTTGCAAAGAAGAAATAGGCATAATAGTAATATCAGTATTTTCTAGTAACTTTAATGAATAAGAACCTATTAAAGAAATATTTGAGCCACTATCTAATAGAGCTAAGCATGATTGTCCTAATATCTCAATTTCAAGATACGGTCGGTTATCATTGTGTTTTCTGACTAATAAAGAATTTATATCAAAACCTAAAGGATCTGCTTGGTTATCAAAATTATGGGGTAACAACACAGACATATTATCATTACTAACAAAACTAGAAACGGGTATAGACAAGGGAACTACTTCACTACTACACTTACCATTATGTTCAACACTATCAACTAAAGGAGTATTTATGGATGACCATCTATGATCACTTGAACCATGTGGACTTAATATATCACAATTAGAGCTTACTGTTTTGATTGATTTTGATCTGTGGTGCGTGCTGATCTTTTTGATGACACCCCTTTCCCTTTCCGACTGGGAGATGGGTTTGTGTTGCTTGACGTGCTTGGACTTGCAGATTCTGTTGATGCTGGGGTTTGGTTCCCTGATAGGGAAGTGGAAGGAGAAACGCTCAGGGGACGGACCTCCAACGTTCCGTTTCCCGAACATTTGAAACAGTTCCGTTTGAGGGTATAATAATAATAATAATAATAATAATAATAAATGTCTTTATTAGTATTCCAAAAATTATACAACAAAACAAAAATATTAATTGGTCTGTAGGGCGAGGTTCAGCTTGTACATCATTGAAGGACAGCAATGTACAGCTGCTCTTCCACCTAACCCCCGGTATTTTCTCGACCACAACCGTGGCAGAAAATACGATTTTGAGGGATCTCACACCCAACAAACGTGTGACCCGGAAGATGACAATTCCAGCAGACAACAGAACTCAATGCCGAAACATTCCGTTCAGGACCCTTATTTAGAAATAGGCGATTGTCGGGATGAGGAAGAAGGTGGAGAAGACCAAGATAACGTTTCCTCCAAAAGTTTGCACTTTTCAGTGAGGTCTGTGATACTTTGAATGTCCATCAAAGCTAATTGCTTATGGTAAGAAGGTAACAGACATTTGAGAATGATTTTTATTTTGGCAGAGTCTGTTAGAGAAGTCTCAAGTCGACTACACATGCCTAAAATTGTGTTAATAAACATAGTCACAGGTTCATTTGGTTTCTGTTTATGGTTCTTTATTTCGTCTAAGAGGTCATCTTGAAAAGAATAAGGGAGAAAATCAGATTTTAATTTCTGAGCTAACTCAGACCAAGTGGAAAAACTATTACGATTATTCATATACCAAGTAAATGCAGGACCTGTAAATAATTCAGCAGAAGCTGACTCTCACTCACACCTCTTGAAATACGGAGACATTCCACTCTTTCCAAAAATGTAATTACTTGATCGTAGTGACCTTGACCAGAAAATGAAATTCCCCACTTATGTATGTGAATAGGTTTGGGGTGTAAGAAAGAGTTAGCTACTTGAACAGAAGAAGTAGGAGTGGAGGTGGCTATCGGACATACTCGAGAATCAAGTTCGCCTTCTAAACCAAGAATCCTAATGGACATAGAGCGCTTGTAAGTTTGTTGTTCCTCATCAGAGCAAGATAGTAAATGAACACGACCAGAGATATGAGCAAGACGTGATATGCACCTAGAATACATGCTATCATGGACAGTCCCTCTAAAATCAGATATCTTTTTAGCAAGATCCTCAATCGTCTCGTTTATCCCCTGTTGTTGTTCAGGAAAAGGAATAGCTGCAGCAGAAATTTGTCGGAAACTCCTATTCCCTTGTTCTTGTTTAAGAGCACCACGCAATAGACTGCGTTTTCTATCAACTTTATCGGATTCTTCGACCTCTATGTCCCTTATCCTCAACTCGTAATCTAATTCCTTAACTAACAAATGTTCTGGCTGAAAGGCACACATGATGAGAGGAAAAACAAACAATGAAACAATCAAAATCAAAAATGTGACCAGCAAAGTATATTTAAGTTTGTAAGGGTATCTATGAAGAAAATATTAGCAACACACCAACAGAATCAACAAATCTCACCAATAATTATAATCAGGTTATCAATGTAAATGTGAGTAATGAAAATAATTTTCAGTTATGTTCAAAAATAGCTCTGAAAAAAAATATGTACCTATATATTTGGTCAACAATTAGTTGATCCTAAAAATATACCAATATTGTCTGAATGTATTCAAATGTATAGAATAATCTATGTTTTAGTTATTTATTGTTAGGTTAAATATATATTATATAAACTCCTAATAAATTATAAACTCCAATATAGACTGCCAGCTGTACAACTATAACTAAAAATAGGGTATTTAAATATTAATCTAACAATACAGCAATATAAGAGTACCTGAAAAAAAAATGATAACAAAATTGGGGATAAAATAAATCAACAACAAGATGTGAGGGAATACCAACAGAAAATAATACAGAAACTTAGATAAAAGAGAAAATATGACCTAAAGAAAATACTGTCTTTGACCTAAGATGGCCCCACGTTGGGCGCCACTGTAACAAAAATTGTGGGGTACTTCTGTTTGAGTAACCGTTGGGAGAAATATCTAAACTCCAACAGAAGTAGGCAAAGAAGGGGAAGCAAATGTATTGGAATGAAGGGGCTTCTACGTTGGGAAGCAAATGTAACAAATACTACCTTAGCGTACAAGTAGTACTTGTATGGGAATGTGAAATGAAAAAGTCAGATGGTAAACTATTGACAGAAACAGAAGTAGATGGATGAAACTGACTGTAGTTAAGCTAGCAGGGTATAGAAGAGAATGAGCCCTTGATACTCAAGGATAGTTCGGCCAATTTTCGCGCCGTCAAAGACAGTAAATCTACAGAATATAGATGATGGATATAAAGGGAATATCAAGATGAACAAAGACTAGAAAATATAGAAAAATAACAATAAATCGTGGGCGCCAGTAGAGCGTAGACTATGGCTCTACCAGGTATCCTATACTGCTGCACTCTTGCTAGTTAGTTGCTATGACAATAAAATTAGTAAACCTAGAAACATATGACAACAACTAGGTAATAAAAGAAATATTATACAACCTAATCAATATTGTATTTAGCTTTTAATTATATGTACAATAAATTCGTATATGTACCAACAAGGTATGCCCTAAAATTAATAAAAAAAAATATTTTACTAATAAAGTATGTACAATTTACAGTCTACAGAGTAGTTTAAACAAAAGAGGAACAAAGTCCACCCCTAAAAATTGGTTTGAAATGTCAAATCCAATTTATGGTACAAAAAAGAACCGACACACTACTCGAGGTAAAACTCTAACTTCATGTGCGGTTACCATAATAAAAAAAACAAGTTAAATGGTCAATTACCCTGAGGGGGACGAAAGCCAAGGTTCATTAATTATAATATATAAAAAAAAATTACCAAATTTTCTCCGGATAGTTGAGCTCAATTACCTTTACACGTGAGAAAAGAAACAAAAGAAATTAATTTATTAGAAAAATGCAAATTTGAAGCCTTGAAGAGGAGGTATTATTTATTATTAAAGATTGAAAATATTTAAATTATTTCTTTTGTTTTTTGTTTGAAAAATTATGAATAACTTAGTGGAGTATAAGGTAAACTTATTTAATTTGATATTTTTAATAGATTATTTAATGTTCCAATTATTTAGAAAAAATTAATGTTCTTGAGGATAATAATAAAAAAAAATACTTAATCACTGTCCAACACCAACTAACGTAAAGTCTTTTCCAAAGTTCCAAACAAAATAATGATAGTCCAAAAATCAACTCAAAAGACGATTCCAGCTCCTAGGCTACCCCGTGACTGCTGCTAAAGTTTTTTTTTTTTTATTTCATCCCTGATGTTAGTGGGATGAACATTCCAGTGGTTCCAAGTGGCTAAAAGATACAAACCCATTGTTAATTTGTGTAATCAATCTTATGGAATTAGGAAATAAGTTGGAAGTTAAACTTCCAATAAAAACTGGTCAGGATCCATTAAAAGAAGTGTTGTTTTTTTTTCTGTACCAAAAACATAGGTTCCACTTGACCTTGAATAACTTTATGGAATTTTATATAGAAACATGTGGATTTAGAGCTAGGAATGATATTAAAAATTGTATCTATAGATAGTTAGTCGAAATATATAATAAAGACAAGAAGAAATGAAAAGGATTTATGGAAATTATAAATTTTCCGGTCATCAATATGGCTTCCTATATGAATGAAGTAATAATACAACTTACCCGATAGCAATCATCCCAAATTTTTACCAAATTAATACTTTTCTTCTTCAACAAAACAAAACTTTCTCCTCCTTCAACTTAATTACGATAGCTTCCGTATAAAAAAAAGTAACTAAAAGGTGATTCCTTTTTTTGTTCAAAAAGCCACCAACCACTTGGAACTTATTTATTTGGAGGTTCAGCTAACAGTGAAACTTTTTAAAAATTTGACAGTTCTTCTTGATACTTGCGACAGCGGCTACTCGTGGAACTAATGTCCAGTGTTGGCGGTGTTGCAAGATGGAAAAGTAGCATTTTATAAATATTAAATTATTGATTTTTAATTAAAATATTTTCATTAAGTAACGTTCCGTTACAAACTGATGACAGATCCTTGCGGAGTACCATTTTCTTGGTTCTTTATACTGGATGTAATACCATTTACACGTACTTTAAATTTCCTATTATCTAAAAAGTTACGAATAAAATAAAGTATGTTACCTTTCACTCGCCAGTGAGTTAATGTGTTTAAAATATCATACCTCCAAGCCATATCGAAAGCTTTATTTATGTCAACAAATACAGCAAGACATTCCTGTTTAATAGCAAAACTTTCATGTATTTCTGACTCTAAATCTATTAAATTATCCAAAGTTGACCGGTTTCTTCGAAATCCACTTTGCTCATTAATTATTAAATTATTTTTGTCTAGAAACCACAACAACCTTTTATTTACCATTTTTTCTAATATTTTGTAGATTGTGTTGGTGAGGGAAATTGGTCGATATGACTCAGGGTCAGTTCGTGTTTTGTTTGCTTTCAATAAAGGTATTACTATCGCCTCTGCCCATTTCGATAGAAATTCATGGCTATTCCAAATTTTGTTGTAGAAATCAAGGAGGTATAGTTTTGCGTTGTCGGCAGATTTTGAAGAAAACTTACAGGAATTTCACCTGGTCCTGGTGCAGACTTTTTGGTAGTACGTAAGGAATGATTTAGTTCTTCTATTGTAAATGGTTTGTTAAAGGAGTTATCTTCCATGTCAATAAAGTCGATTAATTTCTGTTCTGTATGTATCTGATGCCCGATTTCACCAACGATACCTAAACAGTTGCCTTATTAAGTAATTCTTATCGATAGGAACTTCTTAAGTCAATACTTAGGAACAATCGCATTTCACAACTAAAAGAACTGCTTATCTAGGAAATGCTTTCCTAGGTATTACCTAGGGTACGTTTGAACTATTTTTGATAAATAAAAAAAAGAATAAGATGACATTTTCTTACTTTTTCGATTATTTGACATTATTGTTTGTTTGCCAATTTGGTATTATTCAGTTTTGTACTGTTATAGTTATTTTATTTAGTAGTTAGTTGTTTGTGCATTAAGTTTGAAAATAATAAATATAGTTTTGTATTTTATTTGTATATGTACAGTGAAATGGAGGAAAAGAAAAGAGTTGTAAATTTCACATATGAAAAATTAAATTTAGTTGAATTGCCATTATTGAAATAATTTTAAAATATATAATATGTTGAAAATTGCTTTTTATTATTAATTTTTCAATGACATACTTTTAGTTATATCATGAATGGGTTTTTGAAACACAACACTAGTTTGTTAGGTAGTAGGTAGACTATATAATTTTGTCAATAGACCTGTAAAAAACTCCAAAGGATTTTCTATATTTTCCAACACATATTATATTAATAATATAAAAGAAAATACAAAATTAAAGCTAATAATATACCTAATATTACAGAATAACAGAAAAATTAAGGTAAGAAGCAAATTATTGACAAACGTCACAAATACATTAGTCAAAATTGTAAAAATATAACCTGACTGTCAACGATAAGTAATACCTAAAGTTTAGAGAGATCGAAATCCGTATCCTAACGTAAGGTAATGCTTAAGCGGTTTAGGCAATTCTTATCGTATGGTGAAATCCCTTTTAGAGTTAGGAAGTACCTAAACCCACTTAGGTAATTCTTAAATATTTAGGTATCGTTGGTGAAATCGGGCATGAATGTTTAAAAAGTCTTTGGAATAATTGTTGTTGCTACTGTTTATTTCAAATTGCTTAGCAATTTCAACGTCAGATGATAATATGGGCTTGTTTTCATACAAGAATGGGATTTTCTTATAACTATTGCATCCAGATACTTTTCTGACCTTTTCTCATACAGTACCTATAGGCATAGAATTATTAATACTAGACAGAAATTCCTGCCAAAATTTTTTTCTACTTAATTTTGTAACATATCTAAATTGGGCTCGTAATTTTTTATACTCGATGGTGTTTTCTGTAGTTTTGCAACGCTTCATTTTGTTAAAAGAATTTTTATATTGTTTAATAGCTTGGCTACAATCTGCATTCCACCATGGAAGAGAAGTTCTTTTCAAAATTTTTGTTTTGCCTACGCGGATGTTAGCAGCAGTGTATAATAATGATGTGAATGAATTTAATATTTCATCGATAGATTGATCTTTTGTAGTTTCTTCTAATATTTGGTAATTTCGTTGGATATATGTTTTAAATGAATACCAATCTGCTTTCTTCAAGTTCCATTTTGCAGTCGGAGAGGTATTGCTCTAGTTGTCATTAATTGTCATAGAAATTTTAATAGGATGATGGTCGCTACCATATAAATACGGTATTACATCCCATGAAAGCTTTGGCGATAATACAGGATTGCAAATGATAAATCAATAGCTAATGAGGAACCCACGTGAATATTATATCGGGTTGGTTGCCCGTCGTTTAGGAGGTTTAAGTTTTTAAAAATTATCAAGTTTTCCAAGATTTTTCCTTTGGAGTTTGTTCCGAGAGATCCCCATATTGGATTGAGGCTATTGAAATCACCTACAATTATTCTCGGAGTTGAAATTTGATCCAATACATCTGTAAGATCTGTTTCTGTTATTGATTGGTTTGGAGGAATATATATATATATATATATATATATTGCAAATACATTTTTGGGGAAATAGAACTCTTGCCGCTACTACTTCTAGACCACTCTTAATTTCTAAAATTTTTGATTCGTAATTTTGGTGTACATACACAGCGACACCTCCACTAGCTATATTTGCATCCCTCCGATTTTTATAGTAACATTTATAATTTTTCATTTGGTAAGTATGCTGTCCTTTAAAATTCGTCTCCTGTATACATATAATGGATGGTATGATTTCTGAACATAAGTGTTTAAACATTTCAAAGTGAGTGTAAAACCCGTTTATATTCCACTGTAGTATGCAATCCATTTTTATTATTATTATATATTTTTATTCTTGTGAAGACTCTATAGAACTATCAGAGTCCTCTAGAAATTGTTTTATGGCAGCTGGACTCAAGTTGAGTTGTTTCATTATTCTTTTTCGTATTCTAGTACTCCTGCTTTTTATGACCCGATCGGCATAGTATGGATGCATTTTTGATAATGTTTTCAAGAAGTCGTCAATATCTTCGGTGTATGTTTTCACTAGACTGACAAGGTCTTTATTCTCATATGCGTTTTCCAAAAAGTCTACCATCTGCTCAAAGTCCAATTTTAGTGTTTCTTCTTTAAATACAATTTTTGCTGGCTCTAGTAATTATTGTACTAATTCATTATAAGTTTTTGGTTTCTTGGTGGGATTTGTGTTCAAAACGGTGAAAGGCTGTGCGAATACTTCAGCGGGGGGTGTGTTTGCATCTGAAAAGTTTCGTTTAGCACCTGTAATATCGGTTTCCATTGGTTTTTGGGGTGTATTCTCGTTTTTTCTTTATTCGAGTCGTTTTTGTTAAGCTTTTCAGTTAATTTTGTCGTTTCTTTTGATAAAATAGGCATTGCAGTAGGTGTTTCAGAAGTTGATGGGCTATTCTGACGTAAGGTCGTATTGGGAGGATTTAGGTTTGATGATGAAATAGCCATTGTAGTAGGTGTTTCAGAAGTTGATGGGCTATTCTGATGTAAGGTCGTATTGGGAGGATTTAGGCAGTTATTAGCGAAATGGCCCTTTAGATTACAAGAAGTGCACTCTTGACTTTCATGTGATAAAAAAATACGATAATTTGTATTATAATGTGTCACAAGTATTGAATCAGGAACGACGGTGCAGGGTGTAAATATATACAATTGACGACGAAAACTTAGGATATGTTTGTACGCAGGATTAGAGGTACCTATTCGTAAAAAACTAATAGATGAAGTTAGTGTACAGCCAAGTTGTTTTAATTGATGTTCGAGGAATTCGTGTGGGATAGACGGGCAGACATGTGATAGTAGTACACGTTGACTGGGTATTATTAAAGGACGAGTTTGAACTTCTTCTCCATTTACTGTGATTATTCCTCGATGTTGTTTCATGAATTCATCTACGATAGTTTTGCTGGATAAATACATGCAGATTCGGTTGCCGGATATTCTTGAACAGAATAAGATGTTCTTTGGATTGACATTTTTTCCAATGGCTAAGAGGTATTCTTCTATTTTAATACCATTTAAGGATAAAAAACAAGAGCTTGTTCTTTCAAAGGGAAAGCGGTAGGTTGTTGTTGCGTAAGAGCAGTTGAATAGCTATAGGGTTTATTGGTGTTATCGTTGTTGGTTGAAGTCATCATTATTTTTTATATTATTGTTGATTCGAAAAAATTTTTCATTTGCAAAATTTTAAAGCCGGACCTGCTTTTATACAGGTTCGACTAATTAGGTGGTCTTGATAATTAGTAAGGTTAGATACACACACTTTATTTAGTTATTATTTTGGTAAATTGAATTACAAAATAACATGGTTTTTTTATCCTTACTTTTTCAGCATGTGACGTATCACTTCTCACTAACACAATTGTTAACTTTAGTTTATTAAATTTGGTTTTATTTTCACAGTATTCAAATTTTAAACGTAGCTGAATAAAACATGTGTTTATTAGACTATTCTATCTTTACTGCTATTTGTTTAATGAAATAGTGAAAACGATTTACATTTTAGTGCTTCAGAAACTGCTAGAAGCATTGATATTTCTGAAGCATTAAATGTAACTCCTTACAATATTTTTAATGTATTTGTCTACGTGCATTTTAACTGATCGAGCCTAATTGAGTCTCCCTCCATCCTGTGGGTAAGTTTCTTGACTGAGAATAGCGTTGTCTCTCCACGTTCTTTTTCACTTATTAATAATCTGGTAATACTGTATAGGTCAGTTCTTGTTTCTTGTACTTGCTGATGTTGGCTCGAGTTGGGCGGAAACGCGTCCAATATTTTAACTTTTAAATATTTTAATAAAATTATTGTGGTTCTTTTTTGAGTTGAGTACTTCGTTACCTCTAGTCCACATTTAAGAATACTGGATACTTCCCTTCATAGTAAAACAAAATACATCAGTATTGAGGCAAAAGGATTCAGAATTTAGACGAAAATAAAAATGTCAAAATAAGAGGATGTGAAATTTACAGTAAATATGAAAGCATAAAAGAAGAAGATTTCTAAGCAGAATAAATAATACTATGTGGAGATACAAGGATATCAGCAAAGAAAAGAAAATAAATATTCAGGATACGATAGTCAAAAGTATGGCAATATATGATGCAAAAAAACGAGATTAAGAGAATATGACAAACAATTATTCACAGCTTTGGAAATGAATATGCGGCGGTTATCATACAGATTATGACGAGACAGTGTTATAAAGGAGAAATAAAAATCATTAGGACCAAATAGAGCATCGTGGAAAATGTAGAACAATATTAATTAACATGGTATAAACATGCCAATACCCTTTTATATTACTTTAGTTTTAATTTTATTTACCTTCCAAATCTAAAAAATTAAAAACTTACTTTTTTTTCAAAATTTCACAACATTAAAAATTTGCCCTCAATAAATATTTTTAGATTAAAAAAGTAACTTTTTATCGCTATTTCAAATTACATACTAACACGTTTTATGAGTTATAAATCCATCTTAAATATAGCTGTTTATCGTTTGATACATTACTGTATACAGATTGTCCACAATTTTTTTTCCTAAGAAAATTTCAAATTCTAGAAGTCATTTTAGGCAGATATACTGTGAATTACTTCAGAGACAGGTGCATTTGCAAGGAGCTGCAGCTTAAAAAAATACTGTTTAATAAATAAACACAAAAAACTATAAACACGAAAAAAAATAATTTATTGTAATATATTTGTATATAAAAAATTAGCAACGTGTTTATATGTATATTTATAAGGGACGTGTTACTGAAGTGTTACCAAGTGAAACACATAATAGATAAATAAGAAAAAGAATATGACTTATAAGACTATACATATACGACATCATGGTAAAACCAAAATTATAGGGGAAAGGAATCTAAGATATGTAATAAATGCTAACGAAGTGAAAAATATCTTCTTCTTCTTAAAGTGCCTCTCCTCAATGAAGGTTGACTACTACAATTGCAAACTCTTGTCTGTCTTCAGCTTATATGTTAAAAATTTAGCCCTGTCCATTGTCGGATATTTCTTAGCCACGATTGTTTTTCCTTCATAGTCCCCTCTTTCCCTGGATCTTTCCTTTCACTACTAGTTGAGCATATTGGTACTTATTATTTCTCACTATGTGGTCTAAGTATGATGTTTTTCTAACTTTCACTGTGTTGAAAATTTCTCGGTCTTTGCCTATCCTAGGCAACACTTCTTCGTTTGAGGTAGGCGATGTCCATGAAATTTTTAGGATTCTCCGATAGATCCACTAAAGAGCTTATCAGAAAACTTAATTGGGATTGGAAATAAATAAAATATAAACATTTTTACCAACAAAATTTAAAACAATCAACACACTGAGATCTATTCTGTCCAAAACCAGACCAAACAACACACACAGAAGGGATCAAAGAACTGAATTTATAAAATACCTTGTGAATGCAAATTTTTTTTTAGGAGAAACACAAGTGGTTATGTGGTAATGTTAACACTTGGCATCAAGAAAAATAAGTGTTATGATAAGTGAGCACAAATCATATATCAATACTAGATAATTTGCAGTGGCGAAGCGTCCATGTAACCAGTGTTACCATTGGTAACAGTTACAAATCTTGCAAATAAATATTTTATGACTACTACGAAATATTTCCATTTATATTTTTTACAAACAGAAATACTTGTTAATAGTACCTAATTCAGTAAATAGCCAACTAGACGCACGAAAATATTGGCGAGATATGTGAATCCATGGCACGTTATCATATGCTGTTACATACCAATACTGGCATTGGTAACGGTAACGCACGAGAAACCTCGCTATCGCTCGGGACTAGCTCTGAGAATTTTGAAAGAGCGACGGGTCTAGAGACGGCGCGCGGGCAAGCTGTGCATATCAGTATTGTAACCATTTTGAAGATTGGTAACGTGGAGAAAAACTTACCGCAAAAAGAGAGAAATCAAAGAAGCAGCCCTCATTTTTTAAAGAAGAAAAATGTATAGCAAACCCATCAACAGAATATAGCAGGCTCTGGTTACCAATATTAACAGAAGTCAGCAATAAGACTATACCAACATTATTGAACATCACACTATTTCCGGACTGGAAATCCATACGTCTGAAACAAAATGTAAAATGTAATTTTCAATACAAATATCACAAGAGAGTAAGAATAAATTGAGAATAATGCGATAATTTTTCAAAAACTTGTTGCCTGGAGGGCCCTGTGGGTTAGAATGACTATTCCCGATTGGAAACAAGTTTAACCCTACGTTAGGCGCTCGGTTATTTCTGACGAGCTTAGTCGCGCGGTCTACGATTGTAGACCAATAGTTTTTTATCGTATGATACCGGATTTTGAGAAAATTAACAAATTAATGGATAATACCATATTTATTCATGTCCGTATTTTGATATTAGATATATCTTGTCCCTTGGCTTTTCTCATCTTGGCAGTGGTAAAATTAAAAACGAGGTCACGATTTTTTGGGTCTTTATTCGCAAGTAAATGAAAATGGTCACAAAAATAAGCTCAATTTAGTAAAAAACCTAAATATTTTTAATCTTTGAACTTCTACAATGACCAATAGGGATGAATAATAAAGAGTATAGAAATAAAAATTTAAAAAACAACAAAACTATTAAATGGTAAAAGTGGCACAATAATTGTGCCACTAAAATTATTTTAGTCCGTCAAACATTCAGTGCAAATATCCCTGAGATGATCCTTGCATGCAAAGTCACATCTTTGGCATGCCGTTATTGTTGACATACTGCAAATTCGTGCACAAAATACAACATCGTCCCACGTAATTTGTTGGAATATTAAGGGGAGGGGGTACGACTTCTTGAATTCCGAGCAGTACGCGAGCTCGTCGTCTAAGTTCTCTTAGCCAGGAAGGTATAGTTGATCCATATTCAATTTGCGGTTTGATTAGTTTCCATGCTAAAGTTTTCAATGAAGTCGCTTCTTGAAACTTTTTCATTTATGTTTTAGCTTTATATACACAGCATGCTACATATTAGCTTTATATATACAACTAAAAACTGGAACGCGCTTAGTTGCGCGGTCTACGGTTGTAGACCAGTGCTCTTTGAATAATGTTAAAAAAATAATGCAAACAGATCGGCGGCGTTTATCAAACTGAAGAGTAAGTTGGAAGTATTAGTGACAGCTACTAAGCGATATGGGGGCATATGTACAGTTTTCTGCAATTAGCGACCAATTAAAGGAGAGTGGTCTACGATTGTAGACCGCGCGACTAACAGAGGGTTAAGAAAAAAATTAAAGCATTATTTTTTATTTATTCTTACTATCGTGTAATATTCGATAGATTATTTTTAATACCTAAAAGAAAACTGTCGCCGTTACCAAACGTTCAGCTACCGGTGAAAAGGCAAAATGTGTAAAGAAAGTGACTAAGGCTAAAAAAGCCGCATCAAAGGCAGAGAAAAAGCCAGCCAAGGCGAAAAAAGTTGAAAAGAAGTCAGCACCTAAAACTGCGTCCTCATCTTTAGTTCCGACTTCCGCAGATGCTAAAGCAAAAACACCAACCAAGGCAAATAAATCAAATAAAGGAAGTCCAACGATAAAACCAAAGGCACCCAAGCCGAAAACAGCCAAGGCTGCAGCAAGTTCACCAAAAGCTAGAAAAAACAAATTCAAGTCTTTATATAAAAACATTCAGTGACATTTATCCCAATTAATGTGTCACACATTTTTCAAATTGTCATAGTGAACAGCACAGATTAGCAAATATTCAGACGAAGATATCAATAAAATATTAATTAATAATATATAAATACAGTTTTATTAATGAAATATAATTTTACAGAGGTACAATCGAGCGCTTAAAATTTCCGATTTGTTTTGTCTTAGTTTAACTTTGATAGTTTGACATTAGATGCAGAACTAAAAGTTTGGTATGGTACATTTTCTTAAATGTGACAGTTGTCAAAACTAAGAAATTCGTAGTATAAACAGAAACAATCTCCCTAAAAATATTCACAATATAATAATATACGTAGAAAATTCCCGCTGCAATAATAGTCTGATTGGACAGGATTAAACAAATGATGAGAAATTTTACTGCACGATTGGGAATTAAAATCACTAAAAAATAATCATCAAAATAAATTGTAATTGTACTCTAATCACATATAAAAAATATAATATTTAACTTGAACATTCCACAAGAAAACATATTTAGAACTTCATTTTCAAACTGATTAAAGTAAATCAGTATGAGACCGCCACTTTAGACGTATGTTACGATCTTCGAAAATCTTTTTACATACATACATAATCGATGATCCTCTTATACCGTAAGGTGTCGAGGTGTCTTCTTTACTCGTTATTCTCTGCAAACTTACGCCACTTTTTTCGGTCCCTAGCTAATTATTTGGCTTCCTGCCACGATTTTCCTCTATTCTGCAATATTTCCATCACACTTGTATTCCAAGTTTTCCTTGGCAGGCCTCTCCTGTTTTTCCCTATCGGCCTCGCTTCCTGTGTCATTTTAACCTGCCTGCCGTCGTTCATTCTAAATAAGTGCCCAGTCCATTTTAATTTCTTTTCATGAATTTTTTCCTGTAATGATTTTACTTTTAATTCTCTTCTAATATCTTCGCTACGTCTTTTATCGATTCTCCTAGCTCCCACGACTTTTCTTAAATACCTTATTTCCGCTGCTTGCAATCTCTTTTCTTGTTTGTCGTTCAATAACCAATTCTCTGCTCCACAATTTACGTACCTATCACTACATATTATGTAGTGATAGGTACGTAAATTGTTTTAAATATTATCATTTTGGTTTTCCTAGTTATTTCTTTTTTATTTAAAAAGTTTTTATACAGCGAATGATATGTTCTTGTGGCTGCTTTTATCCTATTTCCAATTTCGTCTTCTTGTGCCCCCTTCTTATTTAAAATTATTCCAAGGTATTTAAATGTATCTACCTGTTCTATTTTTTTGCCTTGGATTTCAATATTTAAGTTAACATCTTTCTTGGATATTGCCATTATTTTTGTTTTTTCCATATTAATTATTAGATTGTAGTTTTTTAATTCTGCCTTCCAGATTCTTATGTTCTCCTCCAGAGTTCTTTCAGTTCTTGCCACAATAACAATATCATCTGCAAATACACAGGCTTCGATTTTTATTTGTTGTAGGTTTCTGTATCCTATGGTATATTTTTTTGTTTTTGGCCAGCATTTTTTATTACTTCGTCTATTGTCTGACTCCGTCGTTATTCGTAAATTTGATGGAAATAAGATTGCTTGTTCTTACCTGATTGCAATACAAACTATGGATTGTGGTTATCAGTTCCATATCCACTTCCTTATTTGTCAAGCTTTGCATATTTCCTCCCTGCTCACCATGTCAAAAGCTTTTTTCATATCTAGGAATCCCAAATATACCGTTTCATCTTTTAGTATGGCTTTTTCGGTGATCTGCTGTTTAGTGAAGATATGGTCCTGGACGCTATGTGCTGGCCTAAACCCACATTGAATATCTGCTAATCTAGGCTCGGCTGAATTCCGGAGCTTCCGTTCTAGGATAATTTCGTAGACTTTTAATGTTGAACAGAGCAACGATATGCCTCTGTAATTTCCACATTCTCTCGAAACTCCTTTTTTGTGTATAGGCAATATTATAGCCGTGTTCCAGTCACTCGGTATTTTTTCAGATTTCCATGTTACTTTTAACAGTTCATAAAGTTCCTTTTTGCCCAATTCTCCCAGATATTTCAACAACTCGACATCAAATCCATCTATATGTGCAGCTTTGCCTATTTTTAGTTGGGTTAAGGCATCTTCCACTTCATTCATTTGTATTTTATTGTCCACAATTACATCTTGTTCTTCTGTGGTTGTATTGTTTAACGTTACTGTTTTGCTGTCTGCTGTTGTCTTTTCTTTGCTTAAAAGTTCCATAAAATATTCTTTCCATCTTTCTATAATGTGGTCTTCTTCAGTAATTATATTCCAATTCCGGGGAAAACCTTTTTAATTAAGATAATTTACGTAAAACGGACATAATTATATTTTAAAATTTCCTCTTATAAAACTACTTTGTGAACAACCTGTAATATACCTACTCCGAAATAAAAGATATAGTTATGCAAGTATCATAAGATGCAATAACTTCTTCCTTATATGACTTTTATGAGCATGTTCTGAATGAAGACGGCACCAAGTAAAAAGCCATTTAAATCAAAACGGTAAAGTTGGCTGAAACGCTTATATATTTTTAATAAATATCTCATTAGGTTCTTTGCTAAGAATGTTTTAATATCGTTCCTACAAACAAGACTCAGATGCCGATAATGATACGAATTAATATTGTTATCTAGGCGTATTTGTAAGGTGCAATACCATAGGCGTACTATTGGATTATAACAGACATATTGCGATAAAAAAGACGAAACAAGCTACTTCAGAATGAGTTGTTTTATTCTAGATAAGAAAAAGCTGAACGTTTTTACTACTATATGTATGACTGTAAACCAAAAATTGTTTATTAGTTTAGATGATCTTGCATTATGATTAGAGAAAGAAAGTAAATATCCCACAATAGTTATCAACAGCAATCTACCCTCTAGCATCCTCTGTATGTGTCCTAGACATCTTAGTCCTTGGAATCTTATCACTCCTAGTAGGCTGGACTATTGTTTGTTATTTTTATAAATTTATTGTCTTTAATCTGTATATTTATATAATTTAGTGCCTTTAAAATTGAAACATTTTTGGAATTTAATTCAGCCTGAAATTATTGAGTTAAGTATTAGAGTAGTCTAGGCTAAACTTATTTGTATGTATATTTTTTTGTTTCTAACAAAGACCTTTATTATTATCCAGATTTAGCCATACAACTCACACTCCCTCTATAAGGGGAAAATTCACTCAACCCCGATACCTACGGTATCAAAAGGATTTAGCTCTGGTGGAACTCTTTCCGTGTTATTGAGCCCTAGGTGACTTGGTATGCAGGTGTATCTCCCAAAAATTTTCGTACACATCTGGCCGTTGCGAGTAGTACAGCTTTCTGCATGGTCTTGTAAAGATGTTCATTTAGACCCAGCTTTTTTATGCTTTCGAGGAGGTTCTTCGGAACGACTTCAGTGGTAGACATAATAATAGGTATCGTCTGGGTACTTTGCATTCTCCATTGTCTTCGTATTTGAATTTCCAGATCTCTGTAGTTAGCGATCTTTTCAGTAAATTTACTACGTAGATTATTGTTGTTAGGTATCGCCATATCAATTAGTGTTGTTTGTCTTGTTAATTTATTAACTAGTACAAGATATGGTCTATTATATGCCACTGTTTGGTCTGTGAGCACAGTGCGGTCCCAGTATAGTTTGTAGTTGCCATCAACAAGCATACTCTCAGGGACGTATTGGTAATATGGAAGATGGTCATTTGGAGAAGTTCCAGCTTGATAGCTATCTCTTGATAAAAAATGTTTCCCACTGCATCATGCCGTTCCTTGTATTCAGTTGCAGCAAATGCCTTGCAGCCCCCTGTAATATGTTTGATGGTTTCTTGGGCTTGACATCCATATCGGCATCTGTCGTTTTGAACCTGAGGGTCTTTGACGATATATTTCAGGTAATTTCTGGTTGGTATAACCTAATCCTGAATGGCCAGTAATGAACCCTCCGTTTCAGTGAACAACTTTCCTGATGTCAACCAATATTTCGACGCTGTATTGTCGACATACTCTTGGCTGACCTCATTGGGATATCGCCCGTGCAGAGGTTTACCCATCCAGGTGCGCAGTTTTTCGTCCTTAGTAAGGTGGTTTATGCGTATTTCTGGTTTCCTCAGTTTGATCGGTGTTGTGTCACATCTACTGCGCAAATTGCGCGGTGTAGAGTAGATGTCTCAGCCTGCATCTGAAAGTAAGTTCTTAAATTAGTAATCTGTTTATCTAATTGCTCACCTATATCCATAAGTCCTCTTTCTCCTAAATACCGGGTAATGTCGTTCGTTCTACTGCACTTTTAGGGTGGTGTCTTTGTGCCTTTGTGAGGTGTGTTCGTACTTTTCGCTGAAGATTTTCTATATCCGTTTTTGTCCACTTAACAATACCAAACGAATAGCTAAGCGCGGAATAAGCGTAGGTGTTTAGTGCCTTAAACAAATTTTTACTGTTAAGCTGTGAACGAAGCAGCTGTTTTACCCTTCTTATAAACTCAGTAGTTATCTCAGTTTTCATTTGCTTATGGTCAATTTTCCGCGCCTGCTTTACTCCAAGATATTTGTACATACCATTATCGAACATGGCCTCGATGTTCTGGCCATTTTGCATATCGAATCCACCGGGTTGTACTTTTCCTCTGACTATATTCAAAACACGGCGCTTTCAAACCAGAAATAAATGGCTGAAAAATGTCTTATGCATTTATTTACATCAGAATACGAAAATATAAGCCTTTAGATGGAGAGTAGATGTAGATTTAACTCCCGACGAGTCTTTTTTAAAAAGTTATAGCCTTTGACATTTGACCCTTGAGGATAAACAATTTAGGTATAATATTTAAGCAACAAGTCTACCAATCGGCTTTACAATTTTTTTATATTTTGAATTGAAAGGTCCTCATTTTAAAACCTTAAAGAATAAAAAAATTATTTTTACAATAAATAATGCAATTGCAAAAACGGTCATTTTGGACATTCCGCAGGCTGTTTTGCAATAACAAATTAACGAAATTAATCTTGCCATAGCTCAAATTGTAGGTTTTTTTTTAATTTACTAAAACTTTCGATTTAAAAGTTTTTCTCTAAAATGAATATCCTAAGCTGCAAAATTAAAAATGTTTAAAAATTTCAAATTTAACAAATAAAAAACATCATTTTTTGGTTATATTTTAGTAGAAGTTATTCCTGGCATCGTCCTTTAGAACACCTGATAGGTTTCAAAAATTATATTCTGGAATCGACCGGCTTTTCACCCACAGCTTGGACTAAAGCAGGATATTGAGCTAGCGGAATATCTTCCTTTTAGGGTGATTGCAGGGTGAAAAATTATTAGCGTGGTGAGAAATAAGTGAAAAAATATAACGTAGGTTAAATTGGATTCCGCTCATGTGTCCCCGCTAGCTTAAGAGTCCTTGAGAGTCACTATTCTTGCATAATCAATATCAAGCATCACAATTTTTAATATAACCAGTAAAGTAGATCTTTGAACTAAGATTTTTCTTGAATTCTGGCCCCCTGGAGAGAGTGTAGTGGTCCAGTGGTCGTGTATTGTCCGGGTCCATAGATCTCTGTCTCTGGTCATTTCCTTTTAAACATGTATAGGGCTTGTGCATATTCTTGTAATCTGATCGATCCACCTTGTTGGGGATCTTCCTCGTGACCTTCGGCCTTCCACCTTTCCTTGTGTAATGAGTCCGTCCACGATTTCTGTGTTTGATCTCATAATATGTCCAAAATATTTATGAACGCAAACTTTACTGGAGAGTCGTTGGCTAAATTTTAGGTCTCTTAAAATTGAAATTATTTGTCCTACGGTCGGTCCAAGGAATTCGCAACCTTCGTTTCCAATAGAACATTTCAGTGGCATCTATCTTTCTTCTTTTAACTTTCGAATGACCAAGGGGGGCAAATTTTGACCCCAATGCATGTTTTTATTTAATAAATTCAAAAATAATTTCAATTTTAAACTCATTATTTTTTTATTTGACTTTAATATCATTATAGATACCCTCATATTTTGTAATAAAAAAAATTACC
This sequence comes from Diabrotica virgifera virgifera, assembly GCF_917563875.1. Classification (NCBI taxonomy): domain Eukaryota; kingdom Metazoa; phylum Arthropoda; class Insecta; order Coleoptera; family Chrysomelidae; genus Diabrotica; species Diabrotica virgifera. The sequence goes on along the minus strand of NC_065448.1, from coordinate 104,494,482 downwards.
TATATTTTACGAAAAAAAAATTTTTTTTTCTGAATTTGGGGTCAAAGACGAACTCCCTTGGCCTTCCATGTTTCAATTTTATGTTAAGGAAATGCCGTCTATTATGTGGAATTGTGTGTAAGAAACATTCCAATATTGAAAAAAAAAATATTTGTTAAACCTGGGGCGACGTAAATTAGTGTGTATTTTAAAATTCCTTTAGGTCTAAGTTCAGAATGATGATTCCTGTTCTTGTTTAGTTATAATTAAAAATATGTTTACTAATGTTTATTTATCATTTATTGATAAAATCTCTCTCTCTCTCTCTCTCTCTCTCTCTCTCTCTCTCTTGTCGTTTCCACATTACTGAGGATCGTGATTTCTTCCAATATTCCTTACAATGTTTCTCCATTGGTCTCTATCTTCAGCTGTCTAAGAGCTTCGCAGAATGAGTTTCCAGCTGAATGCTTTATTTGGTCAGACCATCTAGTTGGTGATCGTTCTCTTGACCTTCTCCCCGGAACGTTTCCAGAAACAATTAATCTCTCCAAAGTGCCGTCACCTCTGCGAACCACGTGACCAAAGAATTGCAGAATTCGTTGCAGACATATTGTGAACAACCTTTTTTTAATATAAAGTTGGTTTAGAATGGAAACGTTTGTCCTATGAGCTGTCCAAGGTATGCGCAGTATTCGTCTCTAGCACCACATCTCAAAGGCATCAATTTTTTGGCGCTCGCATGCGCGAAGAGGCCAAGTCTCTGCCCCGTATAGAAATATTGAGAATACAAGAGCATTCACCAGTCTCATCTTGATATTTTAAGAGATAGATCTGTCTTTCCAAACTTTAGTTAGGCGACTTATTGCATTTTTTGCCATAACAATACGTCTCCGAACTTCTGCTTCACAGTTAGCATCTTTAGTTATACTAGACCCGAGATAGATAAAGGTGTTTACTATCTGGTATTCCTGTAACATGTTAGTCAGTTGAATAGTGTCGAATCTGTCGACCACCATCATTCTTGTCTTAGTTTTATTGATTTTCCGACCAACTTTATTGCTTTTGTACTCAACTCTTCGCAGAAGACCAAACATTTCTTGCTCATTCGCTGCTATAAGGGTAGTGTCATCAGCAAATCTTAAATTGGAGATTTTCCTACCAGCTACTATTACTCCACCGGCCCATCCTTCTAAAACCATCCTCATGACATGTTCACCATAAATGTTAAATAAGTCAGGTGACAACACGCATCCTTGTCTAACACCTCTCTCGGTCTTGAATTGGTTTTAGAACTTCTGATCTAGTCGTACTGTCGCTATATTAGACTGGTACAGATTTTTAATAAGTGTCGCCAGGTGCATTGGTGCGCCCATTTCTATTAAAATTGACCACAGATTTATCCAGCTTACACAATCAAATGCCTTTTGGTAGTCAACGAAGCATATAATCATAGGTACTTGAAATTCTCTATACTCTTCAATTAGGTGTCTGAGGTTCAGGATTTGTTACCTTGTACCTTTACCCTTTACAAACCCCGCTTATTCCTGAGGTATTTGGTAATGTAGATAGGTTTTGAATCTGTTTTTGATGATATGCAACAATATTTTACTAGCATGTGTTATTAGTGACAGTGTGCGGTAGTTTTCACATCTGGTAGTTGTTCTTTTTTGTGTAGTGGGATATAAATTGAGGTACACCTCAATTCCAAACAGCGACACAGATAGAATGGATGATATGTAACCATTTGCCACCTAGTAACTGTAGTATTTCACATGGTATTGAATCAATGTCTGGGGATTTATTTCTCTTTAGTGATTTAATTGAATTTTTGACTTCAGCGAGTAAGACAGTAGGTTCTTTAGGGTAGTCAGAAGGCCACTGATTTTTTGCTGATACCTCGTTATTTTTATATATCTCGCCACAGTAGTTTCGCCATGTTTCCAATAGTTCATCAGTATCGGTCTTTAAATTACCTTCCTTATCTATTAGAGACCACGTTTGAGGTTTAAATTCTCTGGTAAGGAGTTTGATCTTCTGGAATAAGTCCATCGGTTCAATTTGACAGCCATGTTCCTCTATCTCTCTGCATATTTGAGAGATGTAATCAGCTTTATCTTTGCGGCACTGTTTTCTGATTTCTCTCGATGACGCTCTATATTCATCGTTTGTTCCGTATCTAGTTTTATGTTCCTTTCTGCGTTGAATCACAGTCCACGTATTATCGGATATCCATGGCTTACGGTCAGTGGAAACCGCTACCTCACAGTCTTTTGTAGCCTCGATTACCTTATCTTTGAGATAGATCCAAGTGCTCTCAGGGTCACTATCTACTTGGTCTTACGAAAGAACTTCTTCTAGGTTTCGTTAGAAGTCATTGATTTTTGATGAATTTAGAGACATGACTTTTCTCTGGGGTCTTCTGTTGGGGACTTTAAAACGAAGTCGAACGTTCAGTACCACGGGTTGATGACCGCTTCCACAGTCTGCGCCAGGATATATTTTACAGTTGATGGACGACGACTTCCATCTTGATCTTATTAGGATGTAGACTATTTGATTCCTTGTTCGTCCATCTGGGCTGCGCCATGTGTATAATCTCCGTGGATGATGTTGATATAACGTGTTTGTAATTGTAAGATGTTGTTCTACACAGAACTCCACTAGACAGTCGCAATTCTCATTTCTCTGTTCCAGTCCATTTTTGCCCAGCACTCCTTCAATATTTTCATTAGATGACCCCACTTTGATACAATAGTAACATTAAAATTACGAATACATTATTTTATTTCATAAACAACTTAATTTTTTGTCAATTGTAATTTTTGATTGGGGGTTATTGGTAACCCCCGTTGGTCATCCGTGTAACAAAAAAAGGTTGGCCATCGGAAGGTTAATAAAATAGATCTTTTGAACTGAGGTATGTATTATGTACAAATTACGTCACCACCGCAGTTTAAATATATTTTAATTTTAATAAAATTTTAATTTTAAAACAGATTTTAAATAAAAAAAATGCACTTTTTCTATACCCTCTTAATATGTTGATCTACCAATGAATTACAAATTAACCGTAATCACGTAGTTCGAACACAAACAAATATATCCATATCCAAATAACGGTAGACAGTTTGAAAAATTGGCTAGACATCAAAATTGCCGTGACTCTTTTATTTTATTAGTTTGATTAAATTTTAAAATATTCTCGTTTTTCTTATTAATGACACCAAAGATATATAATTTATTTTCCTGTCAACGGGAAATAATTAAGCATCAGTTTTTGACACAGTGGGAGGATTAAGGCGACATTTTCGAAAAGCAATAATTAAAAAATTCTTTAATAGAAAACTAGTCTTCATTATTATTCAATTTAATGTTTGTAGGCGTGTTAGGGATTTGCCCGTGCGTGAGTATTACCGTTTGTACTAATTTCGTATATTCCTTTGTCTTTAATTACAGTATTGATTAATACCGTGTAGATGATCAATTAACCTACATTTCTCATTACTTTGGACGATACTTCTTGTAAGTTAATACTTTTTAAATTAAAATAATAAATGGAACCAAAAGCCAGACATCCAAAACTTAAAGCAGTTTTTACATTCTTCTTATAAGCTATTACTGAGTTCATTATCAAAAACTTAAAGGAATTAGGTACATAAACAAGAAAAGTTCTGCATTATTTCATACAGTACAGTGAGTACGTAAAAATTCGGAATCAATTCATTTTTTCGTGATTTTGGAAATAAATCCCGAAGCAGGTCAATTTTTACTTTTAAATTATGATTTTTCGTATATTTATCATACTAGTGACGTTATCCATCTAGGATGTAATCGATAATTCTTTTAAATGAGACTAGGGGTGCTAGCTAATCTGAGAGGTTATTCAATTCTCTATTCAGTAATATAAACAATTAACATAATTACACAGGGTGTCAAAAAAAATTTAATTAAATTAATTGAGACAAAAAAGAATGTATGTAATTTATTAAATTCAAAATACATTTTACTGCTGAAACAGGAAATCCGAAACAGGAGAACATTTTTATTTGACGAATAAATATTGTTTTTGGCTTAAATTAAACGTTAAAGCTGCCACCAGCTGCCCCATGGCAGTTTGAGCATTTAATTTAGGCGAAAACTAATGTGTATTAATTTGTGAAATAAACATTTTTTATTGTTTTCTCACAGCAGTAGAATGTAAGTATTTTGAATTAAAGAAATAAAATACCTTCTTCTTATTTTGTCAATTATTTAATAAAATTTTTTTTGGGTACCCTGTGTAAATAATAATGTTAATGTTTATATTACTATATAGAGAATTCAATAACCCTTTTAAATGAGCTAGCACATGACCCCTACTCTCATTTAAAAAATCATCAATTACGTCATCACGCCCAGGTGGATGACGTTACTAATATTATATATAAATATATTGGCATATACCAAAAACCCTTCATTTAAAAATAAAAATCATTCGATACGAGTACCTGAACGAGTAAACATCGTTTTTGCTGTTCTCTTAAATTACCGTATTTATCAATAGTTATTAAACTTGTTTTACGTTTTTAGACTTGTTCCGGACAATAAAAAAGTATAGTGTATATTATTGTAGTGTGTAAATACGTGCACTTTTGTAACTTCTACCACTACGGTGAATAATAAGTTCCCACCTCCTGACTCAACAAAAATATCAAACCAAACTCAAGAAGCTGTCTTTGACTACGATGACAACTCAAAACCTACAATGTCAACAAATCAAACTGTAGACAATACCAACTCAACCACCAACAATAACTTATATTATTCTACTGCAGTAAAATCCGTGCCTAGACCAGCGTTCCCGAAAAAGAATCAGGCCGTAGTTCTTCATGCCGAGAACAGTTTAAAACTATATGACTACGTACACGCAATTGGTAATATCATTGGAGACAAGAACATTTGCTTCGTATCTACAATATAATCTAATAATATGGTATGTATTTACTTACCTAATTCCGAACTAGTGGAAAAATTGATAAATTCTCACCCATTAATTCAAATCAGCACATTTTCTTTCAACATTCGAAGGCTTATATCTCCAACCAAAAGAATTTTAATTTCAAATATTTCACCTTTTAATCCTGATAAAGTTGCTGAAATTGCCATAAAAAGTCTTGGTTTATAACTAGCATCCCCCATATCGTTTCTCAAAGCAGGCATCGCTGGCGATGAATACAGCCACCTATTAAGTTTTAGGCGCCAAGTTTATGTAAATCCCCCTTCTGATAACTACGAACTGCAAACATCCTTAACTATTCCATATGATGGTAACGGACATGGAATATTCCTTTCTCCCGATAGAATGGAATGTTTTATCTGCAAGGAAACAGGACATGTAGCAAATAATGGCAACACTATTCCATTATCCATCCCATCTTCCATTATTCGTACACAGTCAAAAACCCAAGACCCAACTTCTAACATTGAACCTAGCACGAACATAAATGAAAGTGATCGGTCATTTCAAATTTCAGCAACAGGCCAAAAAGACCTCCTTCATCTTCCATCGTTCCTACACAGACAGAGATCCAAGCCCCAACACGAACCAAGCACGAACATAAATGGAAGCGACCAGTCATCTCAAATTCCAGCAACAGGCTAAAAAGACCTCCTTCGGACACACTTTATGACGAATCTAGTCTTCCTATATCTTCGTTAGCTAAAACCTTCGAAATGCAACCTCCTTATATCCCCAATGAATTAAAAAGTAATAAGAAATCCAAGAAGAAGAAGCGAAAAACGGATGATAATATTATCTCCGATATTCCTAGACTTGACATTACTGAATACTAGAATGAACAATAAAAACAGACTTACACGATTAATAAAAAAAAATCAGACAACAATGTAATAATAAATCTGCAGAAAATAACGATACATCAACAATACCGTGCCTTTTACAAACAGATCCTAGTGATGACGAGTCATTCTCCGATACTTCCCTTACCTCCCAACACTCACAAAAATAAATAATAATTTTCACTTTACTTTATTTCCTTCTTTTGACCTATCATCGGATCATTCCCCTTTCTTCATAGACCTACTAAGCCAAATTCACAATTGTCCTAAACTTCTAACACTGTGTAATAAAAGAACAAACTGGAATAGGTATAGAGAAGAAATAAAATCATCCATTAACCTAAACTTGCCTCTTAAAAGTGACAGGGACATAGAAAATGCAGTCACTCACTTAACTACAGTTATTCAGCAAGTTGCTTGGTCGTCCACTCCAGAAATTACCTACACACACAACTCCGAGTCGTATCCTGCTCACATAAATACACTTATACTGGAAAAAAGAAAACTAAGAAAGAGGTGGCAGCTCACTAGACACCCAGAAGATAAAACAAATTTTAATAGAGCTTGCAGATTACTCAAAAGAAACTTGATCCAACATAAAGACAATGGAATCAGCAATTATTTAAAGAACCTCTCACCTTCAGATGATACAAATTATTCTCTGTGGAAACTAACAAAAAAACTTAAAGACAACGAACAAATGAATATGCCAATCAGGAAACTAAATGGCACATGGGCTAAAACTGACAAAGATAAAGCTTATACTTTCGCAAATCATTTATGCGAGGTATTTCAACCGCATCAGAGGGAAGTCTCAGCTGAAGAAGAAGAAGATATTCATGAAGTCATAAACGCACCATATCAAATGGCACCGCCTATTAAAATTTTCAAGAAATCTGAAGTAGAAGAAGTAATTGATAATCTGGAGAATAAGAAATCACCTGGGTATGATATAATATCTAGTTTGGTCCTAAAAAATCTACCCAACGAAGGTGTAAGCTTAATTACTTATATATTTAATTCAATATTAAAAACAGGTTACTTTCCACTCCAATGGAAAGTAGCTCAAATTGTTCTAATCCCAAAACCTAATAAGGATCACGCGGAAGTATCTTCATATCGTCCAATAAGCTTGTTGCCTCTTATATCTAAAGTGTTCGAGCGGCTTTTTCTGAGAAGACTAGAGCCTACATTAGACAGCAACAATGTTTTACCTAATTATCAGTTTGGCTTTTAGGAAACAACATGGTACCATCGAGCAAATTCATAGGGTAGTAAAAACTATCAGAAATTCGCTCGAACACAAAAATTACTGTACAGCTGCATTCCTAGATGTCTCACAGGCATTCGATAAAGTTTGGCATGTAGGTCTTATCTCCAAGATTAAATCCATATTTCCTTATCCCATAAGTTCACTATTAAGATCCTATCTGACAGATAGATTTTTTCAAGTCAAAAGAGGAGGGGAAATTACTAACCTGTTTCCAATATGTTCTGGAGTTCCACAAGGAAGCATATTAGGACCAACACTTTACTTAATATACACATCGGATCTTCCAACCACCATTAATACAACAATTGCTACATATGCGGATGACACAGTTATAATGGCTTCAAATCCTATAGCAACAGAAGCATCCGAGGTATTGCAAAATCATCTGACTGAACTAGAGAGCTGGCTTAAATTGTGGCGAGTACAAGTCAACAGTTTAAAATCCACACAAATAACATTTACTTTAAAAAAAGTGTCGCGCCTCCGGTTTCTATAAATAACACTCCACTACCAGTCAATACCGCCGTAAAATACCTGGGAATTCATTTAGATAGTAAACTTAATTGGGGCACCCACATCTGGAAGAAACGTCTTCAACTCGGCCTAATCTACAGGAAAATGTATTGGTACATGAGTAGGAAATCAAATCTTAGCCTGGAGAACAAAATTATGATTTATAAATGTATTTTAAAACCGGTGTGGCTATATGCAGCACAAATATGGGGAACAGCTAGTAATACCAACATTCAAAAACTTCAACGGTTCCAATCAAAAGTGTTGCGCCAGATCTGCAATGCCCCTTGGTATGTTACGAACCAGAGATTGCACCACGACCTACAGCTCCCAACAGTTAGCGAAGCAATATCTGCTGTAAATTCTAGATACAAGACAAGACTATCCTGCCATCCAAATCCACTCGCCACGGACCTGCTCAACATTTCTCATGAAAGACGATTAAAAAGACCTGACCCTTTGGACCTCTAGTACATCTGGACATCAGAGCAACAACAGAGTGCAGTGTCATAGTGCAGTGAAATAATCATGTTTTAGTTTTAGTGATTTTTAAACTTCTTTCGTATTTTTATTCATGTTCCTTAGACTTTTAATAATCATATTTTTATTGTCTGAACTGTCCACTATACTAAATTTTATCTATGTATTATGTTCCAAGTAATTGTTATGTCTTATTTTAAAATTATAATGTTATATGTCTTACTGGGTGCTCGCCACTGGGCGGCTTCCATCTGTGTTATTTTTCAATAATATTATGTATTGCTTATTGTTTGTGATCAGACAGATTGCAATAAACGTTGGATGTTAAAAAAAAAAAACTTTACTTTATTCTTCACTCTAACCCAGTGGAACTGCAATGGATTTTATCCACGCTTAGAACACCTTCAACATCTCACCTCTGAATTCTCCCCCGAGCTTTTCTGTCTCCAAGAAACAAACTTCACCCATTCTCATACACCTTTTCAAAAAAACTACATTGGCTACCATTTTATCAGAACTTCGCACCTACATGCATGTGGCGGGTCATCAATCTTCGTTTCCTCTGATGTATACCATTAACAAATCCATCTAGATACCGATCTCGAAGCTATAGCAATAACCGCTTGGTGTCCACATAAAATCGTAATATGCAACTTATACATTCCTCCAAATTACAAACTATCTACAACTGAAACCACAAATTTATTTAATCAGCTTCAATTTCAATCAGTGACTTTAATTCCCATAGTCCTATGTGGGGGGTCCAAATACATATCTGCGCATGGCAAGCTAATTGAAAAGGTGATAAATGATTTAAATGTAAACGTTCTAAATACAGGCAGCAGCACATATTCTCATGTTCAATCTGGTAGCACATCATCTATTGATCTAAGTATTTGTGACCCTGATGCTGCTTCCCTCCTCTCGTGGTACACATTGGACGACCTATACAATAGTAACCACTAACAAATCATCATCTCCAAATAATACTTCTGAACCCATTCAAACTAAGCCTAAATGGAAAATTTCTAAAGCGAACAGGAATCTTTTTAGCGAAACTGTTAGGGAAAAATCCGATCCGATCTTGTTTCAATATGACGTAAACAAAAACGTAGTTTGTTTATTTTACTAATTGTTTACTCTCTTTAGCTGAACAATGAATTGGCACATACAATACAAATTTCACCAGAAAAAGAGCTGTTCCATGGTGGAATAATGCATGCAAATCTGCGGTAAGAATGTAAAAAAGCTTTAAGAAATAAATACCGACGAACACGCAATGAAACAGATCTTATACATTTCAAAAAAATGAGAGCCTTATCGAAACGTACCCTCAAGGAAAGCAAGAAGGACTGGTGGAAAAAATACGTTAGCTCTATTTACCTCTAGCACAAATGCCTCTCAAATGTGGAATAAAATCAGACAAATTAAAGGACATATAAAATTCCTGCACTCATCAAAGAAAATAAAGTTATTACTGATGACCAGGGAATTTCAGAAATAATTGCTGAATATTTTAGCAATTACAGTAATATAGAGTGTATAAATCTTCAATTCTCTTTGTCAGAACTCCATTTGCCATTTCCACTTTAAAGAATTCGGCAGCAGGACCCGATACGATCCCCTTAATTTTCCTCAAAAATCTACATCCAAGTACACAATCGAAACTACTCAAACTAATAACATTATATTTGTACCTCAGAGCTAAACTGTATTAACTCCATTTTTTTTGAAAAATTGTATTATTTTACTTTCTACGTAACACACTTCACATGTTTCATATGCGATATGATATAAAATCCTATTTAATATGGTTCCGAAGATAGGCAACGTTAAAGTGTATTAAGTCCCTCCGTAGCTCCGAGCTAAACAGTCGTTTACACTTAATACCCAGCAAAATAAAAGTATTAACTCCATGGAACGATGTAAAACCGCGGCATGCTACTGGTAGTAAGTATTCTGTGGAAAATAAATGAAAGTAAAACTAAATGACTTCAAAGATTTTAAGACCCTTTAAAACAACAACTGTTTTAACTGTTCACCTTTTATTATAAGGAAAAAACTCAGCAGAATACAGACTTTCGTCTGTCAGATGTTGTCCACTTGGAAGTATGTATGTAGGGATAATTTGGGATTACTTTTTTCAAAACTAATTTTAGTTCGGAAACACTCCAATCTGTTGATCTTAACAGAAATCCTAGGCGTGTTGAGTTCCCTCCGGCTCTGCCTGTGATTCACGATAAGCCAAAGGAATTTCATAAGTTTTATAAAAACTTATCCCACTCCGATAAAGTAGATGAGGATTTATACAATTTTTCCAAAATAATTGTAATTGAACAACACTAATGATCCTTTGAGTTTCGTTTTTCGTTAGTTTTGTTTACTCATTTTGTTTTATATATTGTTTATTTCATTTAATTTAAAAAAAAGAAGTGTTCTTGACTAAAGTTTGTTTCATATATCGTATTATCTCCAGATTATTTATTCACGTGTGTCAACTTACCATTATATTATCTCCCGAACATGGTAATTGTTTTAATGCCAAACAGTATTAACTGCATGTTTTTTCAAAAAATTGAAGAGGTATAAAAATAACAAATACAGTAATATATGGTATCATTTATACTTATCAAATAGTGTTTATTACATATTTGAAGAAAAAGAAATAAAAATTGTATTTAAAATTTACTTTTTATATTTCTTTTAAACTGCTCTCCTGTAAAATTTCAATTTTGTGAGTTAATACAGTTTAGCTCTGAGGTACAGATATGAACAAGCATAGAATTTCCTTTTTTTTGGCAACAGTTGCTTGTTATTCCAATCAACAAATCTGATTCACTTTATATCACAGTAACCTCTTGCAGACCAATCTCTTTGACATGTACAGGGTTATTCACTATATTTTGACCCCCCTGTAAACTGCTTTATTTACAGAATTAGACAAAAATGTAAAATACAAAAGTTAGTCCATTTTTAAATTATGATTTTTTGACATATATATCATACTAGTGACGTCATCCATCTGGGCGTGATGACGCAATCGACTATTTTTTAAATGGGAATAGGGGTCGAGTGCTAGCTTATTTGAAAGGTTATTCAATTCCCTATTCAGTAATGTGTCAGTGTCTAAAAATATTTTTTTAATTAAATTAATTGACACAAAAAAGAAGAATGTATGTAATTTATTTAATTCAAAATACATTATACTCCTGTCAGAAAACAGAAATAAATATTTATTGAACAAATAAACATTACTTTTCACTTAAATTCAATGTTCAAGCTGCCTCCCTTCTGCCTCTTGGAAGTTTGAACATTGAATTTAAGCAAAAATCAATGTTTATTTGTGCAATAAACTTTTATTTCTGTTTTCTAACAGCAGTAAAATTTATTTTAAATTAAATAAATTAGATACATTCTTTTTTTGTGTCAATTAATTTAATTAAAATTTTTTTTTTTGGACAGCCTGTATAAATAATTATCTTAATGTTTATATTACTGAATAGAGAATTGAATTACCTTTCAAATGAGCTAGCACACGACCCCTATTCTAATTAAAAAAAATAGTCGATTACGTCATCACGCCCAGATTCACTGACGTCACTAGTGTGTTATATATGTCAAAAGATCATATTTTAAAAATCGAATAACATTTGTATTTAACATTTTTTTCTAATTTGGTAAATAAAGCAGTTTACAAGGGGGTCAAAATATAGTGAATAACCCTGTACATTGTGTAAACCCATAAAAAATATGCTTAATTTTCGACTTGTCTGGTATCTTGAAAGGCAATGTTTTTTTTTGACAAAGCCCAATCAGGATTTAGGAAAACCGCTGTACGTTAGAAAACCTCATTATCTTACAAGATGAAATTGCACATGCCTTCGCCAGTAACAGAGATCTAATTGCTGCATCTCTAGATATAGGGAGCGAATTTTATACAAGCTCAGAAATCGGTAGTCCTAGAAACACTTCAGAAAATTAAATTATATGGTAATGTATATTACTTTCTCGAGAAATTTTTGTCTAATAAAACCTTCAGAGTCTCTACCAACGGAAAATTCTCGGTAATACTACTGAAAATGGCATACCACAAGGATCGGTTCTAAGTACTACTCTACTCTTGTTGAGCATAAATAATATTGGCACACTGATTCGACCCCCAGTAAATATACAATATACGCAGACGATCTAGTAATTTTCTCTCAAGGCAAAACCACATCATCCACTGCGCCTTAACCCTTATCCGGGCAACACATTTTACTTACGTAACCGGGCAACTCGGGTCCGTTGGACCCACCTCTATTCTTGAATGTATTATTCATATTTACCTATATATTTCTGATATTCTTTTATGATTTTTTTATTAAAGTTAAATTTAAGTTGTCTAGATTAAAAAAGACGGTGCTGCTATAGTATGCGGTCTACCTCGAGGGTGCGATCTACCTCAAAAGTAATATCAAAGGCCCACTATATTTTCATGCCATACTTATCTAGATTTGAAGGCATATCCTGCTTGAAAGGACACCTTTCTCGATAACGGAAACAACGTATACGGAACAAGTTGGTCATCTACCGTTATGTTTTTTCCTGGTAAATAGTATTTCTGACAGTTTTGGTGGACTTGATTCCATACATCGCGTATTGGTGTTAATTTATCGTTCCCTCTTCGTTCAGACCTCGTGTCCTTATCGTCACATCGAACAAATATTAGCAAATTTTTGAATCGTTTTAACCCCATGGTAGCTTTAAATATAGTAGATCCATAAAACTTACTCCAAAGTACATCTACTTGCTTTTAGATCTTTTCTAACTTCGGAAAGAATTATTCACCTGCAAAAATCAAGGGAATGCCACCGAAACTACTATTCCGCTGCCTCTCCAGGACGAAATTTTTAAACATCACGACGTGTTATGAGGGACTAGAATCCTCAAATTATTTTAGTGATAACAAAAGCATGGTTCTGATTAATATTCGTTCTATAAGATACAAAACTGATGAATTATTTTTGTTTCTAGACGAATTAGGGTTTCCACCGATAGTTGCGGTTACTGAGCACTGGCTTGAAGTCAACGAGCCTTTTTTGTAGAAAAATATTTCACTATTGCTAGGTATGACCGTCCAAGTTCTGCTTATGGAGGCACCCTAATTCTCTCTACAAATAATGATTTTTCTCTGGTAACTAAATATGACTTTCTATTAAGTGAAGCATTCTTTGAGTTTTCCTTAGTTTACAGTAAGAACCTTAATCTTTATATTATTTGCATTTATAGATCACCTGACTCTTCCGTGGAACTATTTTTTCAGAACCTGCTTAATTTGTTAGATTACCTGCCCCATAAAAACAGAAACATTTTATGCGGGGACTTCAACATTAATTATGCTGCTGCTTGTGCTACACAAATATCCCTGGTCAACATATTTGAATCATATGGTCTATCAATGCACATTGATTCTCCTACAAGGATTACAAAAACTTCATCTACCATAATTGATTATATTGTTTCAGATTTCTCACCACGTGATGTCTGCGCTACAACTGTTAATGCGGGACTATCTGATCATGAAGCGGTTTATACGAAGTTTAACATCTTTAGCAAGTCCTCCTCAAAAACTCGACGTTTAGGCAGGATTTTTTCCGGTCGGAACTTTCGTAAATTCCAAAATTCCAAAATTTATGCTTAACCTCTGAGTGGCACTTTCCTTCTATGGACGTCGATTATAATTTCAGTGATTTTTTGAGTAAGCTGGTCTGTATCTTCAATAAAGCATTTCCTTTAATCACAATTAAGCAAAAACATCGCAAACCCTGGACTACCAAAGGTGTCCGCATATCAGCCAAAAACATGCGTTCACTACTGTATATCAAGAAATTTACTACCAACGTCTCTGTTACTAAATATATCACCAAGTACAGGGCAATCTATTTAAAACTTAATCAGCTAAAAAATTGTACTATCAAAATCGTCTCAGAAGCTCTAAAAGTGTTGCAAACGAAACTTGGTCCATAATAAACGATCTTCGAAATAAAACTCACACAGCTCAAACATTTTCCCTTCCAGACCCAGAAAATCTAAATAAATACTTTGTTAATGTGAGTAAAAATATAACATCAACTATTGTGTCACAACAAGATCCAATTTTCTATCTCCCTAATTCAAGAAAGATTTCGAATTCATTCTTTATAAGACCGGTTGATAAATCCGAACTGATCCAAACAATCAATAGTATCAAAAGCAAATCTTCCTGTAGTACCGATGGACTATCCATAAAAATTTTCTCAAATCTCCCAGACAATGTGTTGGGAGTCCTCATCTCTGTAATTAATGATTCTTTTGAGAAAGGTAAATTTCCAGAATGCCTAAAGACGGCCATCATTATTCCTCTTCATAAGGGTGGTGAAAAATCTAATGCCTGCAATTATAGACCTATTGCATTACTACCGGTACTCTCCAAAATTATTGAGAGACTCATAAAAGCCCGACTTATGTCATTTCTCGTTGATAACAAGATTTTATCACAAAATCAGTTCGGCTTTTTAAATAATAAATGTATCACCGACGCCATGTTTTCTGTACTACATGAGGTTTATCAAGCATTAAACAATAATCTGCAAACTGCCACTGTTTTTTGTGATTATGCCAAAGCTTTTGATTGTGTGAATCACGACATTTTGATAAAAAAACTAGATTTCTATGGAATTCGAGGTATTTCTTTGAACTGGTTTCAATCTTACTTGGATAATAGGAAACAACGGGTTAGAGCAAATGATACAGACTCTAGTCTCAAAAATGTTGTATGTGGGGTACCACAAGGTTCAGTATTGGGTCCTCTACTTTTCCTTATCTTTATTAATGACATCACTAGTTTACAAATCGATGGAAAAGTTTTTCATTTTGCTGACGATACCAGTATCACTTGGAGCAACTCAAATATCGCAACTCTTCATGCTACTATAGCTTCTGATCTACTCACAATAACATTCTGCTCCGATTCTAATTTACTCTGTTTTAACGTAGATAAAACAGTAGCATTACCCTATAAAGGAACTCTTCAACCCTTACCTCTTCATAACAGCCAGATCAGTATCGTTGATTCTGTAAAGTTTCTTGGTATTTTTTTAGATAGCAACCTTAAATGGTCCCTCCATATCGATGTGTTAAGCAAGAAACTATCCTCAGCTTGCTTTGCAATAAGATCTGTTTCGAAGGAAATTAATTTAGCCTCTTCCAAAATAACATACTTTTCATTGTTCGAGTCCCATCTTCGATATGGTTTGCCTTTTTGGGGTTCTGGTACAGCTGCCCAATCCGATGTTATTTTTAAATTACTAAAAAGAGCAATAAGATATCTGTTTGGCCTCAGAAGACAAACACATTGCAGAAGCTACTTCAAAGGTCACAGGATTCTAACATTACCTTCTTTATATATTTTAGAAACTGTTTGCTTAATTCGTAAACATCTACATGTCTTTCCAGCAAGACCTAGACATGACTATTCCACCGGAAATTCTACCTTTGACATCTATTTACTGATTCCGTCCAGTGAGTTAGTAAAGAAATCTATATTATATTCTGCAAAAAAACTATACAACCATCTCCCTCTACAACTTAAATCTGCATCATCTTTCCCCAACTTCCGTAAAATGGCAAAATCCTATTTATCTGAAAGACCATATTTTTCAATAGCAGAGTTTCTTAAGGCTATGGGTAGATAATTCGCAAATATTTTACGTGTATCCCCACTTTTTCTGTCTTTACACGGCAAATTACGTGTAGTAAAATTCACACTGGTATGGATATGTAAACATTATTAGAATGTCATTCTACTTGAAAATGTCATCATTAATTTAAAGAGATGGCTTTTGAATGTTCTTGGATAACTGTTATTTTTATAATTGCAAATTATTAATTCAGTTACTAAATGTGATAATTTTTTCACTAACTATGTATTCAGTGATTGTAATAATTTATTTGTACAACAAAAACTAATACTCAATCGAGAAAAGAGAAAAAGTGTTAAAGTGATTTTTTAATAATATATTGTTCTTATGGAACGCTTACAATTTTGAACATCTTTAACAACAAAATACTTGGATCACAGAATATATTATCCTGATGTATTCTCTGCTTGGATCTTCCACAAATAATACACAATAAATAACTTTTTATTAAGTTCACGTCTTAAATCAATTATTTATCAAATACACTATATATCAATAATATTTAATCAATAACTCAAAATATTCCCGATGCAATGTCAAATATTTAAAATTGTCACTGATTGTCAGCGTCTGACTGACAATATATGCTGACAATATTATATTCGGCTGAGTGCGTTGTAAGACAAAGATAGATTTGGAAAATATTACCACAGCATTGTGTTTATTTTTTTCGAATCCTGAAAAAACCAATAAATATTTTTAAAAAATTTAAACGCGGAATGAAAGACTAAATTATTACCGAGGGCCGAAAGTCCCTTAGAATAAATAAAAAGTTTATTTTGAATGAGATATTTGAAATTAAAAATCACACTAAATTTTCTCTTAGTTTTTCACCCCTGTAACTTATTAAAATAAACATTATAGAAGTCCTCAGGGACTTTAGGCCCTCGCTAATAACGTAATCTTTCATTCTGCGTTTAAATTTTTCAAAAATACTAATTAGTTTTCTCAGGATTCGAAAAAAATGAATCCCCATTTGAATAGCATTGCAGCCGAAAATCCGTACCGATCCTCTTAACCAATAACTAAAAAGTTACAGTATTCTTATGTACAAGTAGAATCCTAATCTATATTTGAGTGTCATATGCAGCAGCATAACTTATTAAATTACTTATTAAATTTCTTAAGGTAGATTACGCAATTTGCAATTTTTTTTTATTTTGCAATAGATTGTTACTGATTTGTTTTTTATTTCACTTTATTATGTTTTATTTATATTGGCGATTTGTATAATTTTAGTAAATTGTATTTGTTATTGTTTTTATTTATGATTCTTTTAAGCTTTGTCTATAAAATTGTTAAATTTTTCATGACAATAAAGCATATTTCTATTCTATTCTATTCTATCTACACTATGGGTATTGACACTGCTGGTGCCTGGCAGCTAGTAGTAGTCCAATAAAGGCATATAGCTCTGTAATGTCGCAATATTTTCAGTTTTCTCTATCTCCACGACTTTTTCGGCTTCTTTATTTGTACACTTCACTATTTCGTGCAGAATTTTTTCGTCCACAAACAAACAAAATGAATTAATCTATACTTTGACTAGGGTCTTCCATTACTTTGTACACTTCGCTTTTTATTATGTCACAGGATCGCATACGTCCTGTCGGTTGTGGTTGACAGTTCCAGTTAATTCCATCCTTAGTTTCAAAAATTATGCACTCTGAAATCTGGTAGCTGCACATTCGTCTTCAATATCACTCAATAATACTTGCTGATCATCATTTTCTCTTGCTTCCGAAAAATGATCATCAATTACAGAGTCGCTTTCAATGCCACCTACTTTAGGAGATTCTTCATAATCTGAGTCACATAAATTATTAGCAATCTCTTGCAATTCTGCAACTGATAATGGTTTTCGGAACATTTTATTCGCACTATCTGTCTACTTACTTGTAATTCGATATAATCTTAGGAGCTTAGTTGTCGACACTAACATCGATATCAAACGACTGATAGCAGATGCATTATTTATTTTAAAATATGTATAGGTACGTACTTAACGATATTATTGCATTCCAACAATAACTATGTTTTTAAAATTCATTTATAACAGATATAACACCTATTGTAAGCAACTTTCTTAGGTTTGCATCAAACATAATAGATATATAATAGATGTTTACATTGTTTTTCACACGTTTAGACTGTATTATTGTATTTCCAAAATTATAAAAGTCGTTTAAATAACCTACAAAAACAGTTTCTAAAATCATTACCTGACGGTCAGTCTAAATTTTGTAACAAAGATTTCGACTTTAGGTATAAATACCAATAGGGTTAGACGGACCCGTGTTGTCCCTTTACGTTTCAAAATTCTTTCGACGCATTAATTTCAAAATTGATAATGAATATTTTGAATAGCTCATGACTACATTAACGGAAACATCCTTCTAAACAAATTCATTGATTCTAAAGTTCAATAAATTTTTTTATCAATTTATGATAGAAGAATTGGGTCACGGGCCCGTTGGACCCTCCTTGCCCGGATAAGTGTTAATTCAAACTGCTTTTAATGATATCCACAGTTGGTCAAAAGGAACAGGATTTAAATTTTCATCAAAAAAATCTAAAATAGTTCATTTTAGTATAAAACATACTCCTAACTTAATTAATTTAACCTTAAGAGGAAACAGTAGCGATCAACAGGTAGCGAAAACGCGTTCCAAGATTGCGGCTGTAATTTTGAATATTTTTTCGAGGTATTTGGCACACGTATTCGTAATATAATAAAGAATGGCGGTACAGAGCCCAATTTGAAAAATATATTAATATGTGGAAATTACTCTGTAATTAAATACAATATTAAAAACACGAGCCTGTACCGCCATTAAGAAGAACAAAAAAATACACTTTCTTCAAATAAACTTTTTATCCGATGCCTAGATTTTGTGTCATTTTGGAACTACTAATGAAATAAAAAATTTTAGTAGTTCCAAAATGACACAAAATCTAGGCATCGGATAAAAAAGTTTATTTGAAGAAAGTGTATTTTTTGTTGTCTTAAGAAGATTAATAATTGGACATTGCCGTCTTACACATGGTTACCTGATGAGTCAGGGAAATCCTCTGTGACGTTTCAGTCAACCGATTGAACGCTACACCAAGCTCCGCTTGGTATTCTTCCTTCGCACTATAAATATTTCTACAAGCGACCAGACTATGGTAAAATTATATTGTTTCATTCTTTTAAGTCGTTCCAAGGTGTTTAAGCCGACACGAATTTGTACTCGAGCTTTCTCCATCATTACCGAAAATGAGCAGCAATATCCGCACAAATTGTGTTTGTGTTTAGACCGTTAGACATACGGCTCCTACCTTGGGAAGAAAGCTGCAGTCAAACCCTACCTGGGGAAGCAAACTGGAGCCCACACTACCTTGGAGAGCAGAACTGGCTCGCAACCGCCCTCAGTATCCTGGGTCCAACTACTGATGCATCAGAAAAATGATTTCTACAAGGTAGCCCTAAACTTCTCATAACTACCGACAGCAACAAGTTATACAGAGATTGGAACCCTCCCTTGAGAAATGTGTGACTCCTAAAGGAAGATTTAAAGCTGAATACTATTATATCTTAATAATTTTTATATCGGTATGTATCATGTAAATGTATCATTTTTGTGTATTTTAGGTATGTTCTAATATGGTATGTATATATAGGTTTTTACTTGATTATTTTAAATCATTGTGACGTTTAACTTGCTAGAAACCTTGTAATATTGTGTACTTAATGTGTTAAAAGTAAGTAGTTTTGAAACACCAATTAAGTAAAGTTTATTATGTTGTTGTTTTCACCAATTTTGAAAAAATGTGAAAACATTGAATTGTCCACGTCCGTCCGTCCGTCTTGTCTGTCTGTTGGCAAACTCAACTCCTTCGTCATTATACCAGGTAGAATGACAAATGAGGAGTCAAATGAAAGCTTATCCAAGGATGGTACTAAAGGTGAGAAATTTAACCTAGGCTGTCTGTCCGTCTGTCTGTCCGACCGCGTATATGATTCCTTCGTCACTGTACCAGGTAGAATGACAAATGAGGTGTCAAATGAAAGCTTATAATCCAAGGATGGTACTAAAGATGAGAAGTTTGACATAGGCTGTCTGTCCGCCTGTCCGTCCGACCTGGTATAGTGACGGAGGAGTTATATTCGCGGACAGACAGACAGACGGACAGACAACCTAGGTCTAATTTCTCACCTTTACTACTATCCTTGGATTATAAACTTTCAGTTGACACCTCATTTGTCATTCTACCTGGTATAGTGACGGATGAGTTATACTCGCGGTCGGACGGACAGACTGACAGACAGCCTATGTCAAACTTCTCATCTTTAGTACCATCCTTGTATTATAAGCTTTCAGTTGACACCTCATTTGTCATTCTACCTGGTATAGTGACGAAGGAGTTATATTCGCGGTCGGACGGACAGGCGGACATACAACCTATGTCAAATTTCTCACCTTCAGTACCATCCTTGGATTATAAGCTTTCATTTGACACCTCATTTGTCATTCTACCTGGTATAGTAACGGAGGAGTTATATTCGCGGTCAGACAGACAGACGGACAGACAACCTAGGTCTAATTTCTTACCTTTAGTACTATCCTTGGATTATAAGCTTTAATTTGACACCTCATTTATCATTTACCTAGTATAATGAAGGAGAAGTAAATGTTATTATTCTATTATTCTTGTAGGTATATTTAACATTGATTGAAATTATGAAAGAAATATATAGAAAACAGCATGGCAACACTGTGATGCACAAACATAAAAATTCAGCCTCATTCAGCTGTGCGTTACATAGGGTGCTTTAAAATCCAAGATGTCCGACATTTTTTACCCACCATTGCGCGTTTAAGGGTTAAGGCAGTCAGGTTGTGTCATAGACTCTAATGTCTTTTGAAGATTCCAGTCCACGCCCACTTCCCCCACCCCCACAGAAATGCGAAAAGGTACGGCAGTGTTATACGAAGGTAGATGTTATTATGACTTTCAGGTATTAGGAACATCTGCAGTGAAAAGTTGACAGAGGATTGGTCCTATTCACTATACGTCGTATCATCACGCTGCCCTTGAATTCCTCCTGATTTTCTGAAGTCTAAAAATTTTATTTATTTTGAACTAGAACATTTTGTATATAGAACTAACTTGCTTATTGATCATAGTAAATGATCAGATAGCAATAATCATAAGATTCCTGTTGGAGTTTTATTAAAAATAATAAAAAAAATTGAACTAAGAAGTTTCCGTCATATAAGTAGGATTTCAGAAGTTAATAGAACTGATAATATTATATTATATCAATATATGTGTTTGCTTATATATGTTGGTTAAATTTAAGGGCGTAGGCGCAAAATTTCAGGCCAATTTTTTTAAATGCATTAATTTTGTTCGAATCGTTGGAAAATTAATAAATATTTTTGAACAATTTAAACGCAGACTGAAAGCTTACATATTACCGAGGGCCGAAAGTCCCATAGAATAAACAAAAAGTTTCTTTTGAATGGGATATTTGAAATTAAAAATTTCTCATACAATTTCTTTCACAATTTCTCAATCTTGGCAAGATAGCTCCTCCCCATGAAGACGAACTAACTGAGGATGTTCTTCCAATCGTATAATCTTGTCCAAATAACTTGAAGTAAATCACTGATTACCAACTTAATACTGTTTGTGTAATACTATTTGTTTTGAACCAATCGACTCTTTTTCTTTCCTGTTGGGTCAGTTCTATGTTGTGTTCCTGTATTATTAGCTGATGATGGTTTGGTCTATCAGAAGAAAGTCACGGACTGCGCTTGGTTATTAACCTTTTCAAAATGGTATTCCACAAGAACCCCCATAAAAAAATTACACCCAACATGCAAATCAATGGCATGACCCTTCAGAGTTCTTAAAGCCCCATATACCTGGGCAGAGAGCTAAACAGTCAGCTAGACCACTTAAAAGAAATTAGAAGACGCATTGAAATAGCAAGGTCTGGCTTCATGAACATGCGTAAAGTGCTCTGTAACCCCAAGCTATCAGTCACAATAAGATTGAGAACACTAAAGTGTTATGTGTGGTCTCTATTACTATATAGCTGTGAGACCTGGACATTAAAACAGTGTGACGTCAACAAACTGAATTCATTCGAAATG
Organism: Diabrotica virgifera virgifera; assembly: GCF_917563875.1. Lineage (NCBI taxonomy): Eukaryota > Metazoa > Arthropoda > Insecta > Coleoptera > Chrysomelidae > Diabrotica > Diabrotica virgifera. Next base: position 104,472,532 of record NC_065448.1, on the reverse strand, counting down.
TGGATGTACCGCCGAATGCTAAGAATAAGCAGGACCAGCAGAACTGGAAAATGAAGAAGTACTGGCAATAATGAACACACGTCCTCATCTGGTCAATAAAATCAAAATTATAAAGACGTCATATCTAGCACATATAATGCGCTATAGGGAATTTGAGCAGTTCCATGTAATAAAACAACGCAAAATCGAAGCTAAAAGGGGTATAGGAAGAAATAAAAAATTCTGGCTCTAAAACGTCAGAGATTGGACCCACACAACAGAATGACTTAATTCATCAAGCCCAGAACAGAGAGAAATTTGCCATATTGATCGCCAACTTCAATAGGGCTTTTCATTCACAGTCATTTGTTTCGAGCTTCTGTCATATCTTGTATAATCCGTGTATATTAATATTATACACAGATTATACAACATATGACAGAAGATCGAAACAACTGACAATCGATGAAAAGCCCCATAGAGAAGGCACTTAGGAGGCGGAGGATGGTTCGGTGTTTGGTCGAAACGCGTCCTGTTGTAAGACTGAACTTCTTAATAAAACATTTTTTGTGGTACATTCTTAGAGTACAGTACTTTGTTACCGCTAGACCACATTTGTGGACTATGGATACTTCTCTTCATAAAAAGCTTTGTTTTTTATTTTTGAAGTGAAAACTTCTTTAGGGAAGTTGTGCACTTTCTTTGGATAGGGGAAAAAGCATTGAATTCGCGACCGTCATCGCGACCCTCATCGCGACCGTCATTGCGACTGTCATCGCTCATGCTATATATTATGTGTATGTATATATACATTGTGTAGACGTATTTAAATTTATAATAAATGTAAAACCTATTTTACGATGGGGAAAAAAGATTAATTTCGCGACCATCATAGCGACCGTCATCTCTTCGGCGAAATAAATTTTGTATATATATATTAATTTATTATGTGTATGTATATATAAATTGTATAGAAGTATTAAATTTAAAATAAATATAAAACCTATTTTACGATGGGGAAAAAAGATTAATTTCGCGACCATCATAGCGACCGTCATCTCTCCGGCGAAATAAATTTTGTATGTACAATATATATTTTATGTGTATGTATATATAAATTGTGTAGAAGTATTAAAATTTAAAATAAATGTGAAACCTATTTTTGGATGGTGAAAAAGGATTTATTTCGCGACCGTCATAGCGACCGTCATCTCTTCGGCGAAATAAATTTTGTACGTCTATTTATTATCTGTATGTATACATAAATTGTGTAGAAGTATTTAAATTTAAAATAAATATAAAATCTATTTTAGAATAGGGAAGAAGGATTGATTTCGCAATTGTCATCGCGACATCGCTTCGACGAAACAAATTTTGTACGTATATTATCATAATATACGTATAATAGTAGTAATATTATCTATTTTCTGATTGAACTCACGAAATTTAAATTGCTTGTTGAAGTGAAAACTTCTTTAGGGACGTTGTGCGATTTTTGGATAGGAGAAAAAGCATTGAATTCGCGACCGTCATTGCGACCGTCATCACTTATGCTATATATATTATATGTATGTATATGTAAATTGTATAGAAGTATTTAAATTTAAAATAAATGTAAAACCTATTTTAGGATGGGGAAAAAAGATTTATTTCGCGACCGTCATAGCGACCGTCATCTCTTCGCCGAAATAAATTTTGTACTTTTCTATATTACGTGTACCTATACATAAATTGTATAGAAGTATTTAAATTTAAAATAAATGTAAAACCTATTTTTCGATAGAGAAAAAGAATTTATTTCGCGACCGTCATCGCGACCGTCATCTCTTCGGCGAAATAAATATTTTGTACGTATATGTATTGAAGTTAAAACTTCTTTAGAGACGTTGTGCACTTTTTGGATGGGGAAAAAATATTAAATTAGCGACCGTCATCGTTTCGACGAAATAAATTTCTAAAAGTGAAAATTTCTTTAGGGACGTTGTGCACTTTTTAGATAAGGAAAAAGTATTGAATTAGCGAACGTCATGGCGACCGTCATCGCTTCGGCAAAATAAATTTTTAACGTAAAAACTTCTTTTGGGGACGTTGTGCACTTTTTAGATGGGAAAGAAGTATTGAATTAGCGACCGTCATCGCTTCGGCGAAATAAATTTTTGAAGTGAAAACTTCTTTAGGGACGTTGTGCACTTTTTGGATGGGGAAAAATTATTAAATTTGAATGGGGAGAAAGTAATAAATAAGCGACCGTCATCGCTTCGACGAAATAAACATTTGCAGTGAAAACTTCTTTAGGGACGTTGTGCTCTTTTTGGATGGAAAAAAGTATTAATTATCGACCGTCATCGCGACCGTCATCGCTTCGATGAAATAAATTTGTAAAGTGAAAACTTCTTGAGGGACGTTGTGCACTTTTTGGATGGGGAAAATATTAAATTAGAGACCGTCATCGCTTCGACGAAATACATATTTCAAGTGAAACTTCTTTAGGGACGTTGCGCACTTTTTCGATGGAAAAAATATTAAGTTAGCGATCGTCGTCGTTTCGATGATATCAATTTTTGAAGTGGAAACTTCTTGAGGGACGTTGTGCACTTTTTGGATGGAGAAAAGTATTAAATCAGCGACCTTTATCGCTTCGACGAAATAAATGTTTGAAGTCAAAAATTTCTTTAGGGACGTTATGCACTTTTTGGATGGGGATAAATTACTAAATTAGGGACCGTCATCGCTTCGACGAAATAAATATTTGAAGTGAAACTTCTTTAGGGACGTTGTGCACATTTTGGATGGGGGAAAAGTATTGAATTAGGGACTGTCATCCATCGCTTCGACGAAATAAATATTTGAAGTGAAACTTCTTTAGGGACTTTGTGCACTTTTTCGATGGAAAAAAGTATTAAATTAGCGACCGTCATCGCTTCGAAGAAATCAATTTTAGAAGTGGAAAGTTCTTGAGGGACGTTGTTCACTTTTTGGATGGGGAAAATTATTAAATTAGCGACCGTTATCGCTTCGACGAAATAAATTTTTGAATTGAAAATTCCTTTATGGTCATCACTTCGCTGAAATAAATTTTGTACATATATAAATTATGTGTATGTATACATAAATAGCACAGGGCATACGCATCGCGTATAACGTATATCAGCGGTTCTCAATCTTTTTGTGTCATGTACCACCAAATACTTTTTATTATTTTTGGTACCACCTAACTGAAATACATATCTAACTAGGTGATCTAATTAACTATAATAGTGGTGCTGATTTTGCGTTTTGTGTACCACCTCAAAAAATGAAATGTACCACCAGTGGTACATGTACCACAGATTGAGAACCGCTGTCGTATATAATATAGGTACAGCACTTCTTTTAGGATGGGGTAAAAGCATTGAGCTCGTAATTTATATACTATAAGAAGTTTTCACTTCTGTCGGCACTCCCACGAGTGCCTTCAATTTCTTTTTCTTTCAGTTTTTTTTTTGTTTCCAATCAGAGATTGGAAGCTAACAGCTAAGAACAGAAAACGATGGAAACTGTCCATCTAGCAATGGGCTTAAAAGGTCTGTTCTGTACCTACTTACATACATAAGTGAGTTTCCATTTTCTGTTCATTTTTTGAGATTTATATCATATTAAACATCATTATGTAGATCTTTAATTATATTCGTTAATGCTTCTTTAACCAGGTAGGTGAAATTTATGATTCTATCATTTCCAGTTTATTGGTCGTTACAATTCCAACATTTTAATGCATCAAGTAACTGTTATTTAAAAAACAACTATTAAATATTAAGATTTAACTAGCCTAGACTTTCCTTCGATGTAAACAAATACGTTAATTAAAAATTATCTGTACCGGGAGATATAAATGTCAAATCAAAATCCAAATAACCTCTTTATAAAATAAAATACTTCGATTATAATTAAAAGTTCATTCGCATAGCGGCTTCGTCGCAATGGGAGTCAAATTTGAATAAATATTTGCCTCTTTCATCAAGCATCATAATTTTTAAAAAGAAATAAAAATTTAAAGCATCTAGACTTAGACCAATAAATTACGTAAAGTCACTATTTTGGACTTCCCATTATTTTTCTGTTGCTGTATTGGTAGCATAAAATTACTTTATTATTCATAAGCATAAGTTACCTATTGGCATTTTATTAGAAAGTTATCGGGTGATTTGTTGACATCTCATACATTGTTTTTTATGTATCTATGCAAAAAAGATTTCCGGGTGAGGACTATCTCAGGCGGAACACCACTAAAGGTTATAAAAATCAGGATAAGGTCTTAGGCTCTTGGTAGTGTTACAGGTAAGAATATGGAGTTAGTGAATGCGCTCAAACGAAGGATAGTTTAAATTGCTTGCATTCAAGAGACTAGGTGGAAAGGACAAGTGGCGAAAGAACTAGATGAAATATACAAATTTTGGTATGTAGGGAGTAGGAATGGATTTGGTATAATTTCTGATAGTGAAATGAAAGATAACGGAGTAGAAGTTGTAAGAACAAGTGATAGAATGATGTAAGTGAAATTTGTCATTCATAAAGAGGTATTAAATGTTGTGTGTGTGCTCCACGAACACGTCTGGACGAGAATGAAAGAAAAGCTTTTTATGATCAATTAGGAGGTGTATCGACTGATCTTCCATCAGAGGAGAAAGCTATAATAGGCGGTGATATCAAAGCACATGTGGGCTAAGCCAAGACAGGATATGACGCAATACATGGAAAAGTAGACTTTGGAACTAAAAATGATGCTAGAGGTGTTATGCTTGAATTAGCAACAGCATTATATACGGCGGCTGTTAAAACAATCTATAAAAATAAAAAGACTGAATTACACATACGTGAGTGCAAGGACTGCAAGATAATAGTTTGTCAGACAGTAAGCCAATATAAGTTACTTATGTTTGACATTGAATTAAAAAGCGAAACTAAACCAGAATATCGGAGAGGACCAAAAAAAATCAAGTGGTGGATGCTAAAAGATGAGAAAGAAGGCATATTTAGGGAAAGAAATCGTCAGAAAAGAATAAATAAAGAGATTTGGTGGGGGGTCAAACATAGTACCAGAAAAAATAAAATAGAGTGGAAAAATTATATAAAAAGTGGCTAAAAAATATATTGGACACAAATCTTCAAAACTATGTGGTCGCTAAAATGGAAGCGAAAGTAGCAGCAGCAAAAGCTAAAGCAGAAGCGTATAGAAATCTAGACGATCAACTTGACACCAGAGAAGGCAAAACAAAAGTATAAAAAATAGCCAAACGGAGAGCAAAGAAAGCAAAAGATTTTAATCAAATTAGATGTATCCGAGATGAAAATAATAAAATAATAATTCACAAAACGGATGTCAAAAAGAGATGGAGAAAGTAGATACTTTGACAGTTTATTGCATGGATAATTTGACATAAAACCTATTGTATTAACGGTGACAGTAACAGCATTGTTCACCAAAATAACAAACGTGGAAGTGGCTCAAGCGCGTAAAAAATAGAGGAGGAAAAAGCAGGGATCACATGATATTCCTGGGGAAGTGTGGAGAGCATTAGGAGAGACATGAACAAGTTGGCTAACAGGTTTACTTAATAGAATTATGGAAGTTGGACAAATGCCAGATGAATGGAGAAGCAGTATGCTAGTACCTGTTTACAAAAACAAGGGAGTTATATAAACTAAAAGGGGAAGGCCACAAATGCGATGGTCAGATGATCTATATCCAAGGATATATTTTAGATATAGACTAGAATACATACTTCGCGGCCCAGACAGTAATAAGAAGCTCTCTTCCAAAGCTAATTGAGTTCCACATTGAAGTTTACCGTTAACTATATTTAACCAAGTCGTGTATTATCTCATTGCATATACATAGGTATGTATCGAGGATTGTGGTATATAATTAAGGAAATGTAGTTTCTCACTGTTTTATATCTCTTCCAATTCGAAATTTCTGAGTATATTCGTGAGGTATAACCGAAATATGATGTTACTTTTTCGTAGATCTGTTTGATTATTTTAGTATATCGTTGGTCTATTATATTGCTTGTTAAAGCTTAAAGCATCTTATGTTGATTAACTGTATCAAATTCTTTCCCATAATCCAAAAATAGTATAACCACTGGTTTATGACGGAAAAATGATCAATTCAATGGGACCAACTCTAAAAGGCATCACTGTTTAAAGTATGAAGATATCCCGTATTAATTACCCCCACTTAGGTATATCCCACCCTCACAATTAAACTTTTTTTAATTTTTTTCCATGCAGCCAAGAACACTGTCACCAATAATTGTAATACAGTGGAACCCCGATAAGTTGCCCCCCGATAACCCGGAAGTCTGGCTAACCGGACCGACTTTCATCAGATAAACATTTTGATTTTCAGTATTTTGTATTTTGACAACGACACCCGAATAGTTAATTATCAGATAAACATTTCAATAATAAAAATGTATGTAATATAATATTTGAGAGATAATGTGTATTTGTGTAATTTGAACTATACGATAGTAAAAATGACTCATGGCACACGCCGCGCCGGCAGAAACAACAGACACCTGTCTGTAGTATTCCTTTATATATTTCAAACAGCATTGTATAAAAAGACTAAAAGACTATTTAAAAAATTCTTTTTCAAACAATGGTCTTCAGTTTTCACTGTTCTTAAATAACATAACATCGATTGTGACTGTATTGTGTGTAGTACAGTCTTGTATATTGTTCGCTTCCATTTGTGTTTGCGTGCTTTTTTTTTTAATAATTTAGATGTGTATGTACTGTGCATATTTATATAAATTTCCTGGTATTTCAATTCTAACGGAGTTTATCTGTAAGTATACCGTATTTTATTAATTTTTACCATATTTTCCTGCTAACCCGGATTTTCGATAACCCGGATCGGCCGCGGTCCCGATTAATCTGAGTTATCGAGGTTCCACTGTATTGATAAGTGATTCCGACAGGGTAGACAGGCAAAGATACATTGAATTATTGTTTTATATTACGGTTTATCATTATATTTTGGACGGTTTTTCTTTGTTATGTTGTTTGATTTTTTCATTACTTTTATTTTTATTTTTAAATTGTGGAGTACAGAGTGATGCTAATCGCGAGACGGCGTTTTGTCTCGAAGTTGACACATGATGAGCAATGAGCAATGTCAAGTCGAGTGCATACGCTTTGTTATGATAAGGATATTGACAATATAACCTTAAATGCATGTTTATAATTGTAATCAGTGGTGTAGCGTCAGTGTCGGCTGCCCGGGGCGAAAGACACTTTTGCCGCCCTCTAATTTAGGTATTTTAATTTAATGTATACTATACATTACATACATTAATTATAGAGAACTTTTCGGCGAGAATAGAAAATTTTCGTTTTCTATACAGGTTAGATTTTAAATAAAAAAGTTTATAAGTCTAAGTTTTCACTCTAATGGCATATAAAGCAACATAATGCTACTCTACATTCCACCAGAATGAAAACAATGGGAACCTTCTCTGGTTACACCTCCGAGGCTTCTACAATTTGCAAGCCATACGGATGCCGAGACTAAGGAAGATGAGGGAATTTTACAATATATAATTCACGTCCCATCTGCTCAGCGCGGTAAAGTTCCAACGAGAATAGTTCCCTTTGTACTCCAAATAGAGTAAAGTAAATCAAAAATGAATAACCATGTTCAATGTCGTTGCAACACGAAACTACAGCCGCGCGATATTCTAGTCCAATCAGAGAGTGCCGCAAGCACCTCTACCGTTTTCGAAACTTATTAGTCTGTCATCATTCTGGTGGGATGTAGAGCAGCATTATGTTGCTTTATATGCCATTAGAGTGAAAACTTAGACTTTTGATAGCAGTTGCCGCTAGGGCATCTATGCCATTTCGTTCGTTGCGATCCGTGACTGCACTCCGGGGTTTGTTTTGGTTGGATAGGGGAGAGCAGCATATGTGCCTCCTGATGAGAGACTAATAAGTTTCGACACCGGTAGAGGTGCTTGCGGCACCCTCTGATTGGACTAGAATATCGCGCGGCTGTAGTTTCGTGTTGCAACGACATTGAAAATGGTTATTCATTTTTGATTTACTTTACTCTGTTTGGAGTACAAAGGGAACTATTCTCGTTGGAACTTTACCGCACTGAGCAGATAGGACGTGAATTATATATTGTAAAATTCCCTCATCTTCCTTAGTCTCGGCATCCGTATGGCTTGCAAATTGTAGAAGCCTCGGAGGTGTAACCAGAGAAGGTTCCCATTGTTTTCATTCTGGTGGGATGTAGAGTAGCATTATGTTGCTTTATATGCCATTAGAGTCAAAACTTAGACTTTTGATAGCAGTTGCCGCTAGGGCATCTATGCCATTTCGTTCGTTGCGATCCGTGACTGCACGCCGGGGTTTGTTTTGGTTGGATCGGGGAGAGCAGCATATGTGCCTCCTGATGAGAGACTAATAAGTTTCGAAACCGGTAGAGGTGCTTGCGGCACTCTCTGATTGGACTAGAATATCGCGCGGCTGTAGTTTCGTGTTGCAACGACATTGAAAATGGTTATTCATTTTTAAAAAAGTTTATCTAAGTTTTACAATCACGTTTATTAATTCTCTGTCAATATTACCTGCAAAGCATTTACTTTCTGAGCGCACAATCTTATGTCAAGTCCCCTTGTTTATAAATATTTTTGTGCATCATTTACTTCATGTAGCACCGGTTGCCATAGGCCCAAAGCACAAAGAAAGGAAAATGACTGCATCGAAACTATTAGTAGAGCACCTGCATCTGTCCTAGTGTTTAAGCTTTCACCTGCCTCTGTCAGTGTTTCTAATGCGACGAGAATGTCTTTGTAATGATGCCATGTCACATTTACGACATCGCCTCTTGCACTCCACCGCGTGTCTTGAACCCTTTTTGCTTTTGGCTGTAGCTGCTATCAGAACTTTCCAACGATGTGTCGATGAGCAAAAAAAAAGAATAGCAACGTTCTAAAGTGTCAAAAAAAGTTACTGAATCCACTTCAACTGAGGCAGCGTGTAAACAAACTAGGATTAACGAATGATTTGAGCAAGAGCAAGGTACGAATTCAGCTTTAGGGTTTATTTCTTGAAGTCTTTGCTGAACTCCTGAATACTTTTCAGCCATAAGAGCAGCATTATCAGCTTGGCCTCTACAGTTGCTTATATTTAGGCCATCAGCTTGAATCTTGTCCAAAATTATCTTTGAAATTCCTTCAGCAGTTTTTTTCTTTAGCTTCAATGAAATCTATAAAAGATTTCATTACTTTTACTTCCTGATTTTCAATTACTACGACGTATCTTAATATCTGACTTGTTTGATCTTTATGAGAAAGATCTGGAGTGCTGTCGAATATAATAATTGAATAATATTTAGCCTTTTTTATTTGTCCGATGATGTTGGCGAACATTATTTCGCAAAATGGCAATAAATTCGTTTTGTATTTGTGGTGACATATAAGTGATTGAAATTTTACCACACATTTTAGAACTTACAAGATTTTTACGAAGTACAAAGTACAGAATCGTATTTTGCAATTAAATTAACCAATTCTAAAATGTTTCCTCTGTTGGTACTGGTGTCGTTTTCTATATGTCCATTTAAAGCTAAATTTTGTTTGGCAAGGAATCTTATAATATCGAACATTCTGATAAGAATTTCCTGCCATTTCTTTATCTCTTTTGCCACTATTTCTTGCTCATTTTTGTCAATAGTCTGTCCTTTTTGAAGCCAGCTCTCCAACTTGAAGTCTTCGGTGTATTTACGTTCTCAAATAAACGACAATAAAAGCAAAATAATGATGCTTTAGATGGAGAATAAGCGATCCAAGTACGTAAAACTTTAGTCAATGTACGGTAAAACCATTCCTTAGTAAGCCGTCTTGTCTCTCCTTTTGATTTTAAAGATTCCGTGCTCCCTTAAATCGGTCCGAATTTGTAGTTGCGATGAAAATATAAAATGGTTCAAATATTTACAAAATATTTTTATTATTTATTTTTAAATTTTGCCGCCCCCTAAAAAGTGTCGCCAGGGGCGGGCCGCCCTACCACCCCCACTACGCTACGCCAATGATTGTAATACTCAAAATATAAATTTATTAACAAAAAAAAACGAAAAACTCTATCTAGAAGACTATCCTAATACTGTGAGTTTTTAGTTCAAATAAAAATTATACTTATTAAAATAACGAAGGAAAAAAAAATTATTATTACTACAACTGGTGCTAATAAATTACTATTTTATTATGGTTGACTAATAATAATTACTATTATTCAAACGCCAATTTGTATTTACATACTTATACAAATAACCTAGAATTCCAGGCTGGTAATAAAACAAATTATCTATTTATACGGAGTAGTAAACAGAAGAAGAAATTGATGCAGTCGTAGACCTACAGTACTTAATTCTTAACACGCCCACATGCATTTAAGCAAATCATAATAGAAACTGGTTTTTAAAAGGATGATTAAACATACATTTTACCAACACGTACAACTATGTATCTATGTATTGCTGCCAAACAAATATTATAGTAAAAATTATGATTTAAGTCCTACATGAAAATCAATTACACATTTTGTACATTTATTTAATATTACTTGTATTACCGCAGGGTGTGACAACATTTTTGAATTTCAAACATAAGCGTCTTATTTGGGAAGGGTTATGGACATTTGTATTTATAAATTTTTGTTTTTCAACGCCATGATTGTTATACAATATTTAAAAAGTCTTTAAAAAGAAGCAGTAACAATCTTGGCAAATGAAGCAAGCAAAAGAGGTCTAGAAATGAACGAAGGGAAAACAAAAAATCTACCTACTCTGTTCTAGAAGGGAAGAAAACAGGGCGAGCGAAATCAAGATAGAAAACTACACTTTTAAAAGAGTTCGGCAATTTAAATATTTGGGAGTAATTGTCAATGCAAAAATAAGAGAGCAGAGGTAAAGAAGTAACGAAGGCAATACTGACAGGCAACAAAAAATACTGGAGATATCTTAGACTAATGAATGATAGAAACTTATCTAGAAATAAGAAAAGAAACAAAACTGAAAAAACACAGACTTGCAATTAGACCAGTAGTTACATACATATACAGCTGATACAATGTGCCTCACAGAAGAAGATGATGAAAATTAATAATATTCGAAAGGAAAATCCTCAACTGATTATGGACTCAATAAGAATGGAAAATGGAGAAATGAGAAAAAGAATGAACCGTCAAATAAGAAACATAATAAAGGGAGAAGATATAGTTAGATTATATAAGAATAAAAATTACAGCGATTATTTTTTAATGATTTTAACTTCCAATAGTTTAGTAAAATTTTCCATCACGTGAAGTTGTTTTTAGATCACGTGTTTAATTCTGTCCAATCAGATTATTATTACATCGGTAATTTTCTACTGTACAAAATTACAATGGGAATTTTTTTAAGTAGATTGTTTCCGTTTAATTGCAACCAGTCTCCTAGTTTTGACAACTGTCACATTTAAGAAAATATCCATAATACACTTTTAGTTCTGTATCTAATGTCATGAGGAGAACACAAATCGGCAAATTTAAGCGATCCAGTTTACTTCGTTAAGATTATTTCATGAATAAAACTGTATTTTTAAATAATTTTAACTAACATGTAGAGAAGTATTCATTCTCAAATGTGGTCTTGAGGTAAAGGTAACGAAGTACGAAGACTCAAAGAAGTACCACAAAATGTATATATTAAAAGGTCATACAAGGACGCGTGTGGGCTCTTCACGAGCCATAATCAGCTTAAAAATACAGGAACAAAGACAAAGGACTGACCAGACCAGGAAGGAGAAAGAATCCACTAGTTTACATTATCTATGGTTCTATAGACTTCATTATTATATATTTTATAAGATATATAGACATTATGTTGTAATTTGAATATAAAAATTTAAGAAATTCTTGTAAGACTTTCACGTTGGGAGGAACCATCTTGCAAACAGATCAGGTGTAAGGAACTTGGGAAAGTTCAAATTACAATATAATGTCTATATAACTTATAAAAGATATAATAATGAAGTCTATAGAACCATAGATAATGCAAACCAGTGGATTCTTTCTCCTTCCAGGTCTGGTCAGTCCTTTGTCTTTGTTCCTGTATTTTTAAGCTGATGATGGTGAAGAGCCGAAACGCGTCCTTGTATGACATTTTAATATATACATTTTGTGGCACTTCTTTGAGTTTTCGTACTTCGTTAATTTTAACTAATATTTTATTAATATCTTCGTCTAAATATTTGCTAAACTGTGTTGTTCACTTTGACAAGTTGAAAAATGTGTGTCACATTAATTGGGATCAATGTCACTGAATGTTTTTATACAAAGACTTGAATTTTATATTATGTAAGTATTAAAAAATATCCTTACGAATATCACAGCACAGTAAGAATAAATAAGAAAATAATGCTCCACTTTTTCTCAAAGTTATTGCCATTGGAGTCACTCGAGTCACTCGAGCTCTCCGGGCTCTAGTGCCTATTACCAGACAATAAGTTTTCAAAAAATTATCGCATTATTGTCAATTTATTCTCACTCTCTTGTGATATTAATGCCGATAATTTTTGATAATTGTCCGTCGTCAAGTATTTTACGTCAGATACCCTTCGTTGCTACTCAAAAATACATTCAGTGACATTGATGACAATTAATGTTTTACAACGGGTCACAGAGAACAATAAGAAAAACAGGTTTAACAAATATTCAGGCGAAGATATCAAGAGAATATTAGTCAATAGGCGAAGCAATAAAGCACTAAAATCGGCCTTACCCCCGAAAAAAAAAAAACGACACCAGAGATCTTAATAATTCTTTTTGCATTCGAATCCTGAATGCGCCAGGAAACTTTGTGACCCAGAGCCATGATATAATATTAAAAAACTGCATACAAAAAAATGCATTCTTAAAGTGCATCTCAAAAAGACAATAAAAAAATTCAGAACTCGTCAATTTTATCGGCGGAAATGAGTTCAATTTTGTTACTCTATGTTTTTGGGGTCACTGAAAACGAATATGACGTCGTAAGTGATCTCCGCAGTACCTGGTGCAAAGGGTACTTACTGGTTACCTCGTTATTAAAATTCATTAAAAAATTAGTCAAAAATCATTACTCGGGGAGATTTTAGGGTCACTAACGACGAATATGACATCGGAAGTGATCTACGGAGTACCTGGTGCCCAGGGTACCTACTGTTTACCCCTTCTTGAGGAGTTTTTGGCAAAAAATTTATTAAAAAATTAGTCAAAATCATTACTTGGTGGGTTTTGGGGTCCCTAACGACGAATATGACATCGGAAGTGATCTCCGGAATATCTAGTGCACTACTCTCACCACTCTTCTGGAGTTTTCAGCAAATTAATTAAAAAATTAATCAAAAATATTTACTCGGGGGTTTTTGGGTCGCTGACGACGAATATGACATCGGAAATGATCTACGGAATACCTTGTACCCAGGGTACCTACTGTTTACCTCGTTTTCTGGAGTTTTCGACAAAGAAGTCATTAAAAAATTAATTAAAATTCATTACTCATGGGTTTTTGGGGTCTCTGACGACGAATATGACATCGGAACTGATCTCCGGAGTACCTAATACCAGTTTTTGGCAAATTCATTAAAAAATTAGTCAAAAATCATTAGCCACGAGATAAACAGTAAGTACCCTGGACACACACCAGGTACTTATATTACATCACCTCCGATGTCATATTCGTCGTCAACGACCCCAAAAACCCGCTGAGTAATGATTTTTGACTAATTTTTTAATAAATTTGCCGAAAACTCCCAAATACGAGGTAAACAGTTGGTACCCTGGGCACCAGGTATTCCTGAGATGACTTCCGATGCCATATTCGTTGTTAGCGATCCCAAAAACCCCCCGAATATTGATTTTTGACTAGATTTTTAATAATGTTTTTGCCAAACACTCCAGAAGACGAGGTAAACAGTATGTACCCTGGACACCAGGTACTGAAATCACTTCCGATCTCATATTCGTTTTCAGAGATCCCAGAAACACCTGCGTAATGAATTTTGACTAATTTTTTAATCAATTTGCCGAAATCTCCAGAAAACGAGGTAAACAGTAGGTACCCTGGGTACAGGTACTCGGTAGGTCACTTCCGATGTCATATTCGTCGTCAGCGACCCAAAATCACCCGAGTAATGATTTTTCACTAATTTTTAATGAATTTGCCGAAATCAGAAGACAAGATAAACAGTAGGTACCCTGGTCATCAGGTACTCCAAAGATCACTTCCGATGTCATATTCGTCGTTAGCGACCATAAAAACACCACAAGTAAGTAATGATTTTTGACTAGTTTTTAAATAAATTTTTTGCCGAAAACTCCACAACATGAGGTAAACAGTAGGTACTCTGGGTACCAGGTACCCAGATGTCATATTCGTCGTTAGCGACCCCAAAAAACCCCCGAGTAATGATTTTTGACTATTGTTTTAATGAATTTGAGGAAAACTCCACAGGACGAGGTATCCTGGGCACCAGGTACTCCGGAGATCACTTACGACGTCATATTCGTTTTCAGCTACACCAAAAACTCCCGAGTAACAAAAATTGAAATAATTTCCACCGATAATTGACAAGTTCTGAATTTTTTTTACTGTCTGAGATGCACTTTAAGAATGCATTTTTTGTATGCAGTTTTTCAATATTATGTCATTCCTAGGGGTCACAAAGTTTGGCAACTTTGTGACCCCTAGGAATGACATAATATTGAAAAACTGCATACATAAAAAAATGCATACAAACTTAAATGGAGCTTCGCAGGCCACACTGTTAGACAAAAAGACCAACGTTGGAATGCAACGATACAACATTGGAGACCTTACCAAAGTAAACGACCGAGAGGAAGACCACAGATGAGATGGGTTGATGATATTAAAAGAGTAGCCGGAACGAATTGGAAATATGTTGCTCAGGATAGAGACCGATGGAAGGAGTTGGGAGAGGCCTATGTCCAAACATGGACGATAGAAGGCTAAGAAGAGGGGTCACAAAGTTTCCTGGCGTACTCACGAATGCAAAAAGAAGTATTAAGATCCGTCTTGTCATTTTTTTTTTCGGAGGTAAGGCCGATTTTAATGCTTTATTGCTTCGCCTACATAGCTTTTATTAGGTTGTAACCATAACTTAACGTCATAGTGTCTTACATAGAGCTTTTGTGGCTATGTATCTGATACAGTGATAATATCACTGAAGTAAATGCAAGTACAAGGTAGTATTTTGTTCGCTTTGTCTAAAATTTCCTACTTCCCCAAAAAAACGTTATTATACAATTTATAGTCTAAGAGCTAGTGAACCCTCCGACTAACGGTCATCTTGTAAGGCTAGAAGTTTTTATAGTGATAATTCATAGCACAGCAAGGCTAAAAACCATGACCTGGCAGACATCAGCGGTGCACGTGTATTTACCAGGTGAATCGAAAAGTGCAAATTTAGGGGGTAAAATAAACTTTCTCCTGTAAGGTTTAAATTTAAGTATGTGTTTGAGTAAGTCATTTAGAAGAAATGTGTACAATGACAGGCGATTCTGAAGAGCATAAGACCTTGCCAGGCGAGGGGAAAGATTAGGGGTTTTTCCTAAAATTATTCTTTTTGCATCGAACAAATTTTTTTCCCATCCATCCAATGGCACTACAGCCCAAATCGAGCCTTGGCCTCCTTCAATAAGCTTCTCCAATCATTTCGATTTACCGCTGTTCTTTTCCATGAACGCGTTCCCAGGAAGTTCCTGGCATCCTCATCGACTTCGTCTTCCCATCTCTTTTTAGGTCTTCCAACAGGTCTTCTTCCCTGCATTCTTGCATTCAGCAGTTTTCTGGGGATTCTATTCTCATGCATGCGGACCACGTGCCCTGCCCACCGTAATCTCTGCAGTTTAGTGTGTTGTGCTAGAGTTGGTTCGCTATATTGCTCGTATATTTCTCTATTATACCTAATTCGCCAGTTGTTATTTTCACTTATTTGGCCCAGTATCCTACGTAATACTTTTCTTTCAAACACATCTAATGCATTGGCAGATTTCTGTGTCGCCACCCATGTTTCGCAGCCATAACTTACTATGGGCCAGATTATTGTTTTATATACCCGGAGTTTTGTTTTCCGGTGTACGTCTCGCGATTTAAATATGTGGCCCATCGCGAAATAGGCTTTACTTGCCAGCACAAGCCTTCTATTTATTTCCGGTTCTTCTTCATTGCTTGCAACCAGATCCATTCCTAGGTACGTGAATCTATTCACATGTTCTATATCGTCAATAAAGTTTTATTGCGCCGGTCTATTATATATTATTGCGCCGATCTGTTATATTTGATCTGGTTTGTATGAGTAGTTTTGTTTTATTTGTGTTTATTGCTAGCCCTACTGCTTCTGCACTCTGTTTCAACTCAACGTAGGTTTCTTCCGCTGCATTCATTGTTCTGCTCATTATGTTTATATCATCCGCGTATGCTGCTAATTGGATAGATTTGTTTGTAAGTAATTTATTTCCGCTTACCGTCAACCGTCTAATTACATATTCAAGAACAAGATTAAAAATCGTTGGAGCCAGTCCGTCGCCTTGTTTCAGTCCTTGCGTTATCGTAAACGTATCAGTGATCTGTCCTTGAATACATACTTGTGCTTCTGTTTCTGTCATTGTCATTTGCACTAGTCGTATTAATTTTGATGGTATGCCAAATTCTTCCAATATATTAGGTAGAATTGTTCTATCTATTGAATCGTAGGCTTGTTTAAAATCTACAAAGAGATTGTAAACGCCCATGTCATATTCCCATGCTTTGGCTAGTATTTGTTTAACTGTAAATAGTTGGTCAATGGTAGATTTATTTTGCCTAAACCCTGCTTGATATTCCCCGATGATTTTTTCCGTGAGAGGTTGAAGTCTTCGATTAAGGATGTTTGTGAATATTTTGTATCCCGAACAAAGTAAAGAGATGCCTCTATAATTCTGACACAACAGTTTGTCTCCTTTTTTATGAATAGGGCAGATTATACTTTTCTTCCATTGTTGGGGGATTTCTTCTCCTATCCATATCTCTCGTATTAGCTGATACATCTGTTGTGTCAAATTCCTTCCTCCTTGCTTGAGTAGTTCTGCCGGTATTTTATCTATTCCCAGTGCTTTATGACTTTTTTGTATGTGGATTGCCGTTTGGACCTCCTCTAGCGTTGGGGGTCTAGTTAATTCATTTTCTTCTCCATCTTCCCCCAGCTCTTGTTGTTGTACCTCCTGCCATGCCTGCTGCTGCCTCTGTTGTTGTAATGGTGGTTGTGCCCCTTTGTTTAATACTTCCTTAAAATATGTCATCCAGATTATCTTAATTTCGTCCATATCGCTAATGATTTTACCCTTCTTATTTTTGCAGAGGCTAGTCTTCGGTTTGTATCCCTTTCTTAAATGTTTAATAAGTTGGTATGCACTACGTGTTTCGTTTTCCTTAAACTCCCTCTCTATGTTTAGTATCCGGTGGTTTTCGTACTTTCTCTTTTTCTGCCTGCACAGTTTATCTGCTCTTCGTCTTTTGTTCTCAAATTCTGTTTTTCTCTCTCTCTAGTACGTCTGCGTATGCAATTCTTATGTGCTTCATTTCTTTCCTGTATAGCTTGTTTGCATTCTTCATCGAACCATGTTTCTTCTCTCCGTTGTGTCTTTGTTCCTATGACTTCTTTCGCTGTGTTTAGTATGATACTGCTTATGGTTTTCCATTGATTTTCTATTGTGGAGTCTGCTCTGTTTCCTTCTAGTAATTTTTCATCCACTGTTCTCTCAAATCTTTCTTGTACCTCAGGAACTTTTAGGTTATCTTTAGTTTTTCTTGTTTTGGATATTTTTCATTTACCTGTCGACTGATTTTGCATCTAAACCGTGTCTGCACTAGTAGATGGTCTGAGTCGCAGCTTGCGCCACGTCTGCTTTTTACATCTAATTTTACAACAAATTTTTTTTAGGTTTTTTGAATCATTCCAAACAGAAAAGGTCTTTGGTGATTTTTCTCTTAAGTTAATAGTTTTTGTTATATAAGCGATTGAAAATTTTGAAAATTGCGAAATCGGCCATTTTTAACCATAAATCGGACATTTATCTAAAAATTTCAATGTTGCCAAGGTATGTAGATATTCTTTAAACATTGATTGATGAAATCCCGATTTTGCAATAAAATATCGAAAACTCCTTTGTTTTTTTAATTGCTTATCAAGCGGGTGCGACACTGTTGTATAAGTAAGGACGTCTTGGTTTGCATAAATTCATTATCTCGAGAATGGGCAAATTTCAAGAGAAATCCTCAAACCGCTCGATTTTATTTTTGAATTAGGACTTTTCGGCATATATATAATACTAGTGACGTCATCCATCTGGGCGTGATGACGTAATCGATGATTTTTTTAAATAAGAGTAGGGGTTGTGTGTTAGCTCATTTGAAAGGTTATTTATTTCTCTATTCAGTAATATAAACATTAACATAATTATTTATACAGGGTGTACAAAAAAATTTTTTCTTCTATTTGTCAAATTTAATCAAAGTTAATTTAATAAAAAAAATTTTTTTGTGCACCCTGTATAAATAATTATGTTATTGTTTATATTAGTGAATAGAGAAAATAACCTTTCAAATGAGCTATCACACAACCCCTACTCTCATTTAAAAAATCATCGATTACGTCATCACGCTCAGATGGATGACGTCACTAGTATTATATATATGCCATAAAGTCCTAATTTAAAAATAAAAATCGATCTGTCTGAGGATTTCTCTTGAAATTTGCCCATTCTCGAGATATTGAATTTATGCCAACTCAAACGTCCTAACTTATACTATAGTGTCGCGCCCGCTTGATTAGCAATTAAAAAACAAAGGCGTTTCCGATATTGTATTGCAAAAAACTACTCTTTGGGATTTCATCAATCAATGTTTAAAGAATATCTACCTACCTTGGCAACTTGAAATTTTTAGATAAATGGCCGATTTAGGGTTAAATATGGCCGATCTCGCAATTTTCAAAATTTTCAATCGCTTATATAACAAAAACTATTAACTTAAGAGAAAAATCACTAAAGATCTTTTCTGTTTGGAATGATTCAAAAAACCTAAAAAAAAATTGTTCGATGCAAAAAGAATAATTTTAGGAAAAACCCCTAATCTTTCCCCTCGCCTGGCAAGGTCTTATGCTCTTCAGAATCGCCTGTCATTGTACACGTTTCTTCTAAATGACTTACTTAAACACATACTTAAATTTAAACCTTACAGGGGAAAGTTTATTTATCCCCTAAATTTGCACTTTTCGATTCACCTGGTAGATACACGTGCACCGCTGATGCCTGCCAGGTCATGGTTTTTAGCCTTGGTGTGCTATGAATTATCACTAGAAAAATTTTTAGCC
Organism: Diabrotica virgifera virgifera; assembly: GCF_917563875.1. Taxonomy (NCBI): domain Eukaryota; kingdom Metazoa; phylum Arthropoda; class Insecta; order Coleoptera; family Chrysomelidae; genus Diabrotica; species Diabrotica virgifera. Next base: position 104,453,108 of record NC_065448.1, on the reverse strand, counting down.
TTACAGGACGACCGTTAGTCGGAGGGTTCACTAGCTCTTAGACTATTAAAAATGTTTAGTAAATATAATGGGTTTACTTCGAGCAATACTTTCATACAAATACTACAAAAGGAGAAACAATTTGTAATTTGTGTTTTTTATAACAGTAAGAGAACATTATACGTACATATATTATTTGATATATTCAATTAAAATGGGTAAGTCGATTTAATTGATAAATACTACCAATTCGGGTAAAAGGTGCAAACTAACCGTAAAAGTGTCGTGCACAATCTGCTGAGGGAAATCAAAACATCGTGAGCGTACACAAGAAGAAGGAAACCAGGAAATGAGCTTTTACGTACTTGTTTATAGACTCGCGGAATTGTTAAAATTATCGTCGGCTGTATGCAATAGTGGCACAACACAAAAATTGTCAAAATTGAGTTAACATCGCCAGAAGGCATGAAAGAGCCTTACTTCTGACCTGCAACACTGGCACAATAATAGTAGTACAAATGTCCGCTGGGTGTCACTGGTGTCACTATGACATGTCGGTTGAGAAAAACTGTTTCTTGCAATACCGGCACTTTTGAGTTGTGCCACTATAGCCGGCAAATTTAGAAATTCTCGTACTGCATCAGTGAGAATTTTGTAGTTGTGTCACATTAAATAAAAGGAAAAATTTTATTGTTTTAAAAATGTCAGATCCGTACCGTTATCAGAAAAGAAGTGAATTAATCTTGTCTCGAACAGTAGTAATGTAAGTAATAGCGCGTAAATTAATAGTTACGGAAAGTAGAGCTCCTTTATCATATTGAAAATGAGGAAATTGAAAGGTGATGATTAGTCCAATGGAGAATTCTACCCCTGAATGCACACAGTGCATCGATACAGTGAAGTAAATAGGTACGAAATTGCTCTTTTTATAATACACAAGATTTATTTGTCTTATTGCTAGCTGTTGGTCAACTTAATAAGAACCTCAGAAGCTGATTTTTGAAGTTATACTTCTTTAGGCGCGATTGAGATTGAGGGAGAATTTATATTGATCTACGCGCATGCGCACACCGACAGTTTGGTATTAGTCTTTATACGGACTCTGATTGGGTCCGTATTGGGTCCGTATTGGTCTGATTGGGTCCGTATTGGTCTGATTGGGTCCGTACGGACTCTGATTGGGTCCATTGGATTGTAATAAAATACTAGTTCACGAAAGGGAAGTCAAAAAGAGATGGAGAAAGTACTTTGACAGCTTATTAAATGAAGAATTTGACAGACAGCCTGTAGAGTCAACGGAGACAGTAGCAGCAATGGTCACCAAAATAACCAACGAGGAAGTGGCTCAAGCGCTTCAAAAAATAAAGAAAGGAAAAGCGGTAGGACCAGATGATATTCCTGGGGAAGTATGGAGAGCATTGGGAGAGACAGGAACAAGGTGGCTAGCAGGTCTATTTAATAGAATTATGGAAGTCGGACAAATGCCAGACGAATGGAGAAGCAGTATACTGGTACCTGTTTACAAAAACAAGGGACATATACAACAATGTACAAACTACAGGGCTATAAAACTGCTTAGCCACACCATGAAAATATGGGAAAGAGTAATTGACAGACGGATACGTGAAGAGACCGAAATATCCGAGAATCAATTTGGCTTTATGCAGGGTAGATCAACAACAGATGCAATTTTCATTATAAGGCAGTTGATGGAAAAATACAGGAGTAAAGAAACAAACGCTCATATGGTATTCATTGATCTTGAGAAAGCATATGATAGAGTTCCTCGAGAGATTCTGTGGTGGGCACTCAATAAGAAAGGAGTCCCTGGTGAATATGTAAAGATTGTGAGGGATATGTATGAGGGAGTAACGACTAGTGTTAGGACAGGTGTGGGAGAGACTGATAAATTTCATGTAAAAGTAGGATTGCACCAAGGCTCTGTGCTTAGTCCGTATTTATTCTCATTAGTTTTGGACCAGATAACAGCGAAACTACAGGGTAACATTCCATGGTGCTTAATGTATGCTGATGATGTCGTGTTAGTAGGAAATAGTGAAAGAGACTTAGAACAAAAACTGGAACAGTGGAGACAAGCTCTGGAGGAAAAAGGTTTAAAACTTAGTAGGACAAAAACAGAGTATTTGGAATGTTCATTTAAAGATGGAGCTACTACAAATAAAATGGTATCTTTGGATGGTGAAATGATTGTGAAAAGCAATAGTTTTAAGTACCTAGGATCGGTATTACAGAGTAATGGAGAAATAGATGGAGATGCATGCAGTAGAATTAGGGCTGGATGGATGAAGTGGAAAGAAGCGAGTGGTGTGTTGTGTGACAGAAAAATTCCAATGAAGCTGAAGGGAAAATTCTATAAAACAGCCATAAGACCGGCTATGATGTACGGAACTGAATGTTGGGCAGTGAAAAAGAAAGAGGAACAACGAATGCATGTGGCGGAAATGAGAATGCTTAGATGGATGAGTGGAGTGACAAAGAAGGATAAAATTAGAAATGAGTATATTAGGGGAAGTCTAGGTGTGGCACCAATTGATGCCAAAATGAGAGAGCATAGGTTAAGATGGTTCGGTCATGTTCAACGTCGAGACGTTAATCACCCAATACGAAGAATAGCTGAAGTGCAGATTCCTGGAAGGAGTAGGAGAGGAAGACCAAAGAAGACCTGGGGGGAGGCGATAAGGCAGGACATGTTGGTAAAGGGGATTAACATTGATATGACCCAAGACAGAATTGTGTGGAGAAATGCAATTAGGGAAGCCGACCCCGCATAGGGATAAGGCAAAGAGAATGATGATGACGGACTCTGATTGGGTGTTTAAATAATATGTCAATAATTGTTCAATATGGAGGTTATTGGTAAACAAAAATGTTGTATAATATATTAGTTTTTAAACGCTTCTATTTAGTTCAATAGATTGCGTCAAATCTTTGGATGTTAATTTGACTACCTTTTCTTCCATGCAAATGAATGAAAAGCAGACATATGCATTCGCGGGAACAATACACGAATAGACAACAAAAAATTTTTGTTTATGTTTATTAATTGTTTAAATAAAAAAAAAACGATTTTAATGGAAAAAGGCCTAAATTCTCTTGTTTTTTACAATGTAGAAACTTGAAACTTTTACGGATTGTAGCTTGGACAATTCGACGTAGATCTCAGGATCGAATTGTTTTGTAATACCCCTTTGTCCGCTTCTTCTCGATCGACGATGGTAAATAAATGTTTGAGTGTGGAGAAAAAATATGGTTTTATTGACAGCTACGTAATTACACTATAGATGATGTTCAGGTAACTTTCTATGATAGACTGCCTTTAATGACAGCTACTGATAATAATTACACTCGGCGTAACTTCTAACAACGACTTACGCACTTGTTAACGAGGTAACTATTTCAATTAGACTGCCCCCCAAAATAATCCCTTTGGTTAATTTATAATCTCGTCAAAATATACAATTCATCAATAAGTTGCTTGACAACCGAACTACGGACTTTGCATGTTGAAAGATTGCAACTACAGTTTAAAGGAAGCTATTGCAAAACTTGTAAAGTTCAATTGAAAAATATATTATTTGGCATTTTATTAAGTTTGCAGGTTGAATGGACTCTAATTATTAAAATATTACTCGATGTTTCCCAATGTTTCAATCATACACGGTGAAACTATAAAAGTTTAGCAACTTAAGAAAAAATGTGAGATTACAAATTAAGGGATTAATTTGAGATTGAACATATTGGCCACTTAAAAGAAAGAGACGACCAATAGAAAATGTTTAAACACATTATAATATAAAATAATAATAATATAACAATAATAACACTTATTCACTCGGTTTTTGAATTATTATCTCACCCGAGCAGTGCTACCTATAACTTGAATATTTAGAATTTATGATTCAGCTAATCTGTTTAATTCAAATCTAATCTATTTAAGTGAAACTGTTCTAGATGAAACTGTTTTAAAGTGTTAATTGAATTTGGTTGTGATGCTGTGTTTTTTCGAACTCTCATCGAGGAACTAATCTCCCCGAATAGCTACATTATGATCGGGTATGTTGATCGGCTTTTATGAAATCTGCTGCAAGCAGATTCCTTGGGACCAACAACGAGAAAGCAACGCCATCTTTTACCGACAATGGAAGAGCTGTGGCAAATTTTAAAATTTTTCTGACTATATGACTTTTTTCTCCTTTTCAGGTCTGCATTTGACCGTTTTAAAATGTTAAAAATATTAAATATATTATACTTATAACGAATAATTTTTTCCCACCTAATACATGCTCTATTGTTTGTATTTTGTGCGTTTGGCTCTCTAACTATTTGTTTTAACTTGTATATCAGGCCTTTACTTATTTTTCCGTTTATATTTCGAAGTGTTTTTATGACTCCGCTAAACGATTCTATTACATTCAAAGTCTTAGAAAATATTCCTTCCTCAGCAAGTTCAACATCCATGGGTTTCATTTTTATAATTTTATTTTTAGATTCCGTAAAATCCTCAGCTGATTGTATATGAAACCTTTCTGATTTATGTAATGTAATGTATGACATAGGTAAAATATCTTCGGTTTTCTTTCGAATATTAGCACATTTATTAAAAAATGCATTTGGAATTATTGTATTTATTTGTTGTTCTGCCAATTTAACCTTGTTAGTTTTATGTTTCTCGGTAAATTCCGTATCCTTAACTGTTACAATAGTTTTTCTCTGAAAAGTTTCAGTGTGTAAGACATTTTGCTGTGCATTAAAAACTGTAATTAACTTTTCAAAATTTAACTTTTGCTCCATGCCATCACTGGACATGTGGACATTTACTTTTATCTCTTTCACATCACTTTCTTCGGTACTGTTTATGTCAATTTTAACTTCTTTTGCAGTATCATTCACTTGTTCTAACTGTATTACATGATACTTGGCATCTTTATTTTCAACAGCTCTCGCACATTCTGTATTTTCTATACTTTTATTAAGCTGTTCTATTTCTTTTGAGTCCATTTTAATACTTTCTGTCTCTTGTACAACCATTCTAGTTTTATTTTGGTCTGTACCCTCGATATCAGAAATTTTTTGAACATCTTTATGGGATTGAGTCATTAAATCATCAACCCTTTCATTTATTGTCTTGGGATTTTCTTCCTCAAGTATAAACGATTTAGAATCCTTTTCCTCGGGTGTTTTCTTCCCGAATCGAAATTAGTTTCTTCTGCAGTTTGGGTTGGCTCTAATTCCATGAAATCAAGCTCGACTACAGAAGTTTCTGTTTTGCTATTAGCTGATTTTATTTCATTGGTATTTGTTTCAACCAATTTTAAATCCTTTTTAATATTTATAGGTTGCTCTATGGCTTTAGTTTTAGGTACTTCCGAATATCTAGGCATCTGTCGCCTACAGAACATACTGAGTACTTGTATCTGCGGGATGTGCTCTTGCTGTGCTACCCCTGACATTATCCAACCCAATTTAGTATTTTGGGCGAGCAAACCATTCTTCGTTCGATCTACTCCATCCAGTAATATCAAACTATATTCTTTGGCTCCTAATAGAATATCTATTGGACCTGTTTATTAAAATTTGGATCAGCCAGGACTAAGTTCCTAGGGTTCCTTTCTTTTATGTGTATCTCCTTTTCCGGTAGATTCTTTGTTATTTTTTGTAGCACAAGTGCTTCGGTCTTCATCTCAAATTCATTTTTGAAATGTGCCTCTAAGTTTACTGTCACGCTCCATTTCGACGTCCTTTGGTCTTCATTGCCAATTCCAGATATCTGAGCGTGGACAGCCTTTCTTTTTATTCCGAGACTTGTAGCGGCCTGCTCCGTAATGAATGATGACTGCGAGCCTTGGTCAATCAATGCTCTCATCAATTGTGAGCTTCCTTTTGAGTCTCTTACTCGTACTAATGCCGTTGCAAGTAGCACTTCTTCATTCTGATGACTTAAACAGCTCACAGTATTCTCTTGTCTCCTTGACGATCCGTCGTAACTGTTGTCATCTCTGGTCCCACTAGAATTGGGTCTATTTTTTGGCCCTCTGTTTTCAGAATTCCTTCTGTTATCATACTGACCTTCTGACTCACTAGAATTTGGTCTATTTTGTGGCCTGTTTTCAGAATTCCTTCTGTTGTCATAATGACCTTCTGACATGTGTAATAATGAGCTATGCTGTCCATTACATTCTGCACATCTATAAGTGGAATAACATGGTACTTCCTTTTTATGTAGTAGGCATCTACTGCACCATTGTTTTCCTTTACGATTTTGTTTCTTTCACGTACTTGTAGACTTAGAAACTTTGGACATTTGTACAGTTTATGTTCTTCATGACATACCACACAGGTTATCTTCTTCTTTGCCTGTTGTTTGTGATCTGTTCTTTTACTTTCTTTTTCCAACATCTCCAATGTCTGGAATCTTCTTTGTAGGAATTCCTGTGTTGACTTATATGTAGGAATCTCCCTACTGTCTTGAATTGACGTTTCGTATAATCTCCTGGTTTCTGTGTCCCACTTCAACATGCTTATCCTTGCTATAAGAGGACTCCAAGACTCTGTCATTATACCTAGTCCACTAATCGCTTCTAAGCATTCGTGGATAGTATCATGTAATTTTTTAAGCGCCTTTGCTGACGCTTCTTTTATCTCCGCAGCCTGAAGTATCTTGTCTATTAATATAAATAGATTCATCCTCGGATTATCGTACCGATCTTGCAACATTTTCCACGCAGCACTGTAGTTTGCTTCTGTTGTGTTTAAATGTTGTATTATTCTACTTGCTTCTCCTCGGAGGCTTATCTTCAGATACTGCATTTTCTCCACATTTGATAGTTGATTATTCTCATGTATCAAATGTTTAAAAATATCAAAGAATGTTCCCCAAGCCTCGTATCTTCCTTCAAAAGAGGGCAACTTCGCCTGAGGTAGTATTATTTTTTCTTTCTTGCATCCTTCCGCCTCCAATCTCTTATTTACTTTTATAATCGACCGCACCCTTCTTTTCATCGTATAAAATCTTTCTATTTCAGCTTCTAGTGCATCCTGTTCATTTTCCACAGTTATTTCCATTATTAAAGCATCTATTTTTTGTACCTCTTCTTTTAAATCCTCTTGTATATCTTCATTGTTTTCGTCGTCTTCCAATAAATTATGAAGTTTTCCCATTCTAATTTTTAATTCTCTAATTTTTATCGAAGACTTGTATGAATTTTTAATAAACTCCTCTAAAGCCTTTTTCGTTTCTTCATATTTTTTCTGTACTTGTTCGTAATAGTTAGATGTAAAATATTTATCATCTTTTGAACCTTTTTCTACAATTTCATTATGTTGTTCCGCAAAGTCATTCCACAATTCTTCAACTGTCTGCCGCCTTATGTTTAAATATTCTGTAGTACGCTTTTCTTTGTTCAGTTTTTTAATATTAGTCAAGATTTTTGCAATTTCCTGTCCAAGTTTTTCTTGTTCTGCGTATAATCCCTTCATGTTTTAAATATAAACTTGACCTATATTCAAAATAATGCCTCAGCAAAAAAAAACCTTTCTCAATAGTAAACCAATGACCTCAAAAAACGCTGATTTGTACAATGAAGTAATTCCACTTTTAAACCAGAGAAATAAAAATCTTTATATAATAAAATGCATAATATGCGACATAAATATGTGGAGTTGAATAAACGCAAGATTGTAGTATGAAAATAACTTGATTTATTAAATGTGTCAGTATGTCAGGATTTTATATATATGTTTAGAAAATCAAATGTTTTAAGAATTTCAAATTATAAGAATCAAAATTACCAAATATACTTAATATCCAAATAATCAACTGTTAGATTTGAATTAGACAAAATATTACCAGTAAATATTTTAAGTAAATAGATATACAGAATAAATATTTCAATAAAAATTAGTAAAATTCGATGCTTAAGTTTCTTTAATAAACTTTTTATTTTATATAAAAAAATGCACTGCCCTAAATGATAATAAATATTCAAAAACTTACAGTTTTATTCCGATGTTCACTTGTATGTCACCGGGTGGGCCTGGAATCTGCAGCGCTGCCTCTTTCTTAGAACTGCAACTGGAACTGGTTAGCTGGATCTCTGGATGCCGCTAGATTTTTCACCTCCAAACAGCTGGAACCGTAGACTTAAGGACTGCTACTCAGGTTCTCTGGTGCTCAAAGGTTCTCGAAGGCTTCTACTTCTAATGTCGGTGCCTTTATATTTTCTTTTCTCCACACATCGAATTCGATCGTCGATCTTGTACGGAACTGGGGAACAGCTATTTCAGGTCGCTAAGGGTCGTTTCCTTCGAAGCTCCAATCCAATTAACGCCCTTTTGATGTTGTTTTGTCGAAGGACCATGGACAATTCGACGTAGATCTCAGGATCGAATTGTTTTGTAATGCCCCTTTGTCCGCTTCTTCTCGATCGACGATGGTAAATAAATGTTTGAGTGTGGAGAAAAAATATGGTTTTATTGACAGCTACGTAATTACACTATAGATGATGTTCAGGTAACTTTCTATGATAGACTGCCTTTAATGACAGCTACTGATAATAATTACACTCGGCGTAACTTCTAACAACGACTTACGCACTTGTTAAAGAGGTAACTATTTCAATTAGACTGCCCCCCAAAATAATCCCTTTGGTTAATTTATAATCTCGTAAAAATATACAATTCATCAATAAGTTGCTTGACAACCGAACTACGGACTTTGCATGTTGAAAGATTGCAACTACAGTTTAAAGGAAGCTATTGCAAAACTTGTAAAGTTCAATTGAAAAATATATTATTTGGCATTTTATTAAGTTTGCAGGTTGAATGGACTCTAATTATTAAAATATTACTCGATGTTTCCCAATGTTTCAATCATACACGGTGAAACTATAAAAGTTTAGCAAGGTAAGAAAAAATGTGAGATTACAAATTAAGGGATTAATTTGAGATTGAACAAGCTAATGATATAACCTATACATAATTTCACTTTTTACGTTAATTGTTTACGTTATGCGTCATAAATAAACAATTAAATTTTAAATTTTGAACACTCATATATTTGTTTATACAGTACGATGCAAATGAAAGGAATAAATTCGTTATTTCGTAAAAAGGCGACTTTAAGGGAAAATCCCGAAAGAGGTCGATTTTTATTTTTAAATTACGATATTTTGGCATATATGTCATACTAGTGACGTCATTCATCTGGGCGAGATGACGTAATCGATGATTTTTTTAAATAAAAATAGGGGACATGCGATAGCTCATTTGAAAGGTCATTCAATTCTTTATTTAGTAATATATATATATATATATATATATATATATATATATATATATATATATATATATATATATATAATTATTGGTACAGGGTGTCCAAAAATAATTTTTTAATTAAATTATTTGACAAAAAAGGAGAATGTATGTAATTTATTTAACTCAGAATACATTTTACAGTTGACCGTAAACAGAAAAAAATGTGTATTTCAGAAATAAACATTGCTTTTCGATTAAATTAAATATTCAAGCCAGCTCCCGCCAGCCACCTGCTTCTTGGTAGTTTTAACATTCAACTTAAGCGAAAAGCAATGATTATTTGTGATATAAAAATTTTTGTCTGGTTTCTGACAGCAGAAACCAGACAAACAAAAATTTTATTTATGTTTATTAATTGTTTAAATAAAGAAAAACGATTTTAATGGAAAATGCTTAAATTCTCTTGTTTTTTACAATGTAGAACTTGAAACTTTTACGGATTGTAGCTATGGTGGTAACGCGTTTTTGCTACCCTAACGATGGGGTGATTAACTGGAAGACACTATATTTCCCATTAATACTTTATTATTATAGGTACATTTAATACTCGTTAATAGTACCCAGTTGACGATGGAATGAACGTCCTTAGTCGAGGTGGCACTCTCTACAGTAACCCCAATATTAGACTGTTAGACTGCCCTAAATATTTCTGTGTATGAATACTTATTGATTACCTATGTTTGTAATACTTTCGTATATGTATGTCAAGATTATTATTTCAATAATAATATACAGAAATGCAATCTTGCACTAATACCTACATGTGTAAGTTTTAGACTACTTAGTAAGACTACTTAAACATTCGGCATGCTTGATTGTTTACTAATATATTTAAATATATTACAGTGGAATAATTTTAAGATATTTGAAATTATCTGAAATATTGTTAAAATCTAGGACACTACCGTTCCCAAAGGAAAAAAAAATTACTCTGCAATTTACTGTGCCTTTTCTCTCTCCCTTTTGAAAGAGAGGAATTTTTTTCGTGTCATCATCATCAACTGAATTTACAGAAAAATACAAATTTATACAAAATATACAAATATACAACTTATTACACAATTAAAAAAATAGTCATCAAACATCGTCTATTCTTATTTATTACTTCCTTATATCTCGCGAAACTGAGAAATTATATTTTATATTTTACTTTAACTCAAAGGTTTAAAAAGAAATTTACAACTTAAACTCTTAAAATTTAAATTACTCTGTTACTAGACATTTACAAGACAAATATTTTGCTGGTCTCAAATTTTTACATATTTTTCTATTAGAAATTCTCTCTTTTTTTATTCTTCTTGTCTGGTACTTCACAATAATTACATATTTCTTCATTTTCTTTATACTTAGTACTTTCTTCATAGTGTACTATTAAACATAAATCTTCTTCTTCTTCATATTTCTTCATTATTTCATTTTTCATTTACTTTATATTTCATATATATCTTTTTTCATATATATTCATCATTCTTCATAATTCTTCATTTATATATCATTTACTTCATAAATTCTTCTTCTCTTACCCTTACCTACTCGGTGGGTAGTTTTTCCGCAGCTTTAAACCCTTGAATTTGCTTCCGGTCCTTTTGCACGTCCTTAGTCGTGAGAAGGTTTGTTCCAAAAAGACAAAATGGATAGTTGTGCGCTTAAAAATCTTCTTCTACGTCTCGCATCCCTAAATTCCTATTTGAACCTACTGCTCACCCTTAGTTGAGAATAGGATTACTTCAAAACAAAAATTGGGTATGCTAAAATCTTCTGATCTTCATTTTGTACCAGTTTTCTTGACAAGAGTGTGTTTTTTTTTGTTTTGAACTGAAAAAAATCAGTTATCTCATTAATTAATCATCATAAAATATTTAAAAATCATATTTATATTAGAATTCGACCGATATTAAAAAAAGTTAAAATCAACGATCTTAATCGTATCAAACGATCTTTATCGGTATCAAAAAACTTCAAGCATTCGATTATGAGAAAAAAAAAATTCGAAAGAAAGTGTTAATAAAAATAGACTATATTCTGTTAAAAAAAATCTATTAAAATCTCCTGACCATAAGGAAAAATTTAAATCCTAATTCTAAATCTGTTTCTGGGCCCGGGTACCCACAAAATATTTACATAAAAATTACGAACGAGAAAAACTTACAATAGCTAAAAATAGTTTATCTTTTTTTTTGACACTAATTAAATATAAGTTCAGTTTCTTCGCACGAATAGTCACTTTTACGTCATAAAAAATAGTCTCTATTTCTCTAATTGAGATACAGTCTTACATGACTTGTCTTATGTTTTCAATCAAAATATATTTATATTATAAGAATTTAAAGTTATATTATATTATATTATAGAAATTTAAAAGTATATTTATATCATACTCAATATATACTGTTTGTAGCAGTATAAAATATTCTCTTTAAATATTCTATTTTTCAGATAACTTATTCTTCATTGTCACTTCATTTTCATTATGACTTGTTTTGTCTTTATTCTTGTATCAGATTAGTTTCCAGGACATATTTCCTTAGCCTGTATCCTCTTTTCGTATAAAAAAATTCTTCATCGTTAGTCCCTATATATAGGATAGTCCTTGTATATAAAAAAATCAAACTTCTCTTCCATATTCATTTTTTATTTTCCCTTTTTAGGATTCATTTCTTTGTAATTATCATATTTATCATAAAAGTTCTTTAAAAATGTTGAGTGCATTATTTTCAACAAAAATTTCCATATTAATTATTTAGACATTTCCGTCTCGTAAGTCCTGTATTTTGTTCCAACGTCTCAAAGTATTTCTTTTCTTATCTTATATTATATAATTCAAATAATAATAATATTTCTTCCATTATATTCTCAAAAATATTCTAATTCATCGTAATTCCATAAAATCTTCCTATTACATAATTTCTTAGTCAGGGCCGCCCAGAGCCAGGCCGGGCCCCCTCCCAAACCCAGTTGAACGAAAATTCCCAAAAATCTGATAACTCATAAACTGGGATATGTAATAGTGAACACTCATGCTATTGACACAGGAAGGAAGAAAATTAAAACAGTTTTAACAATTAAACTTTGTTTTTAATTATTTACAATAGAACTGTTAGTTACAACATAACTTTTCTTGCTTTCATATCCGCAAAGTTTTGGATCACGTGGTCGAAATCAAGAGTTTTTGCAAGTTTCGACTCTATGCTTAACAGTCCCAAATCAGATAATCGTTGTTGACCCATAGTAGATCTTAAACAATTCTTAATTCGGCTCAAAACACTAAATGATCTCTCGGCCTGAGCAACGGATACTGGTAGGCAACAGAATATGCGAAGAGCAATGCACACATTGGGGAAAAGATTTGTCACATTAAGGGACACGAGCTTGTTCAAAAGTTTTGCTGGTTTCAGCGACGTATCTGAGATGTTTGATTTACTAACAGTTTTCAAGTAAATCATTTCATCAACTAGATCCCTGCTTACATCTGAATTGTACTCTTCGGCGAATCTTACACAACTTTCTGAGATCGTATTCTCGTCCATTTCGTTATACTTCCATAAAAATGAAAATTTCATTTCGATTTCTCTCAGTGCTGTGAACCTCGTTTTCAGGTTGGCCACCAAAACATCAATTATTGTGTAAAAAACTTCTGTTTTGAAGCGTTCTTCCGGGGATAAATTTAACATTACATCTTCTGTAGCTGTTTCATCGTGAAAAGTCTTCCTCTTTCTCGCACGGGAAGTGGAGAGTTCCGGTTCGATACCATAAGCATTTGCAACATGTTTGCATTCAGACAATATCTTGTCCCAGTTATTTCTTAAGGCACTTAAATCATCAATTAGGATCTCTATATTACTACTCTCAACATCCAAAGTAGCGTCCATAGTTTGAAGTAGTTGACTTCTGTAGTTGATGGGTACCAACACTTTCACCCAAATTGACGCCATGAGGATGCACTTGAAGGTGTTAAGATATTCTAAAACCCCATTGATTGTGGCTCTCGTTTCAACAGTTACGTTAAGATTCAAAAATGATGAAACTGCCTCAATGATTTTGCTGAATCGTGTGGCAGTGGCCGATAGAGCGAGCTTCCGATCAGGGGCTCCCACGCGCAATGTATTCCCGATATATTTTTATTAATTGTAACTTATGCAAAGAAATAATTTCTTGCATATTGCCTTTTCCAAATGCATAATATTCCTTATAATAATTTCATAATTAAAACCGCAAGCAAATTCAATCTGTTGTAAAATATTTTAATAAAAGGAATTTTTTTAAATTTGCTAACGGCCGGGCCCCGGGGATTTTGCCCCCCCTGCCCCCCCCTCTGGTCGGGCCTGTTCTTAGTGTACATATAGTACTATAAATAGTCCATTTAAATCGTATATTATGACGTCTCAGCACATTCTTTTGTTTCTGTTCACGGTCAATATCAACATTTGAGAATAGGTAAATATACCTTACCTTACGCAAAATAAAAGTGTTTAAATAGCAAAAAATTGATAATCATAGTTAAAAATATAATCTATTAAGAATTGCAAAAATTCGTATCTTTCCTTAAAAATAAAACTTAATATCGATACTATAGTCAAAAATAGATATCAACTAAGTTATTGAATATATTAGATTCTTTATATTATATACTTAAAAATTAATAAAAATTATGAAAACTTCACCTAGTTTGATAATTATTGTATTCAATTAAAAAGTTAATACTTCTCAAAAAGATTACCTATATTTTTACGTTTTATTTACTTAATCAAAAAAAAATTATTCTTATCTGTGAGATTAATCTGTGAGACTGTATGCAATATAAAAAAATAGCTTATTAAAAGTTACTCACGAATTCACACACAATTATTGTCCACTACGGTCCATTTTCCTTGACGCTGGGCGTGGTCCCATGTCTCCAAAGCTGTTCCTGCCGACGTCTACCATTTCTCGTATGGTTGGCCTCTCTAGCTCCATATTGCAGCTAATAATGCTATTTTATAAGAGGATTTGTACTTTACCCCAAATTTTCTGTCTTTTCTTCCAGTTTTTTGTTGCCATCTTTCTTGTTGCTCTTGCTGGTTCAGAAGTCCAGTTCGTCTCTCAGGTCGCCATATGGTGGTAACGCGTTTTTGCTACCCTAACGATGGGGTGATTAACTGGAAGACACTATATTTCCCATTAATACTTTATTATTATAGGTACATTTAATACTCGTTAATAGTACCCAGTTGACGATGGAATGAACGTCCTTAGTCGAGGTGGCACTCTCTACAGTAACCCCAATATTAGACTGTTAGACTGCCCTAAATATTTCTGTGTATGAATACTTATTGATTACCTATATTTGTAATACTTTCGTATATGTATGTCAAGATTATTATTTCAATAATAATATACACAAATGCAATCTTGCACTAATACCTACATGTGTAAGTTTTGTTTACAAGACTACTTAAACATTCGGCATGCTTGATTGTTTACTAATATATTTAAATATATTACAGTGGAATAATTTTAAGATATTTGAAATTATCTGAAATATTGTTAAAATCTAGGACATAGCTAATGATATGAACTATACATAATTTCACTTTTTACGTTAATTGTTTACGTTATGCTTCATAAATAAACAATAAAGTTTTAAATTTTGAACGCTTATAGGTTTGGATCCCGCGTATGAAAAAAAAGTTGATTAATAGCAAGCTGAAAATTTGATAATAGCTTAAGGGTGTCTAGTCGGACAAACTTTGATATATGGGAACACTGGGACAGGGGAAGTTTTAATTGTGGAACAGGTTAAAAATTTGGAACGGTCAGACCACGAAAACGGCACATGTATTTTGTCCGACAGAACAGACTTAAACTCTCCGAACAGAGATTAAACTCTCATGCAAAAATCAGACTGCTATTTATCACCAAATGGGCGTTTTAATGAGTGGAACATGTAGAATATGTCAAATGACAGGAATTATGACAGGTGATAAATAGCAGTCTGATTTTTGCATGAGAGTTTAATCTCTGTTCGGAGAGTTTAAGTCTATTTTGTCGGACAAAATAAATGTGCCGTTTTCGTGGTGTGACCGTCCCAAATTTTTAACCTGTTCCACAATTAAAACTGCCCCTGTTCCAGCGTTCCCGTATATCAAAGTTTATCCGACTAGACAACCTTTAGCTATTAACAAATTTTCAGCTTGCTATTAATCAACTTTTTTTTCATACGCGGGATCCAGACCTATTATATATGTGTTTATATATAAATCGGCGTTTATTCGTGTCAAATTTCAATACGATACGAAAGAAAACTTCAACCAAAACTTTAATTCAAAAAATTCGTGTTTTTATCGTAGTCTTAGAAAAACCACCGGTAGAAACCTTTTGTGCTACAATTAACATTAGAATTCGTTTTGTCGTATTAATTAATTAAACGCTTTTCTTTAGTTCAATCGTTTGGGTCAAATCTTTGGACGTTAATTTGACTGCCTTTTCTTCAATGCAAATGACCAAAAATTTACAGACATTGCATTCGCGGGAACAATTCGATAATTTTTTTTTGTTTATTAATTGTTTAAATAAAAAAAAAAACGATTTTAACCGAAAATGATTAAATTCTCTTGTTTTTTACAATGAAGAAACTTGAAACTTTTACAGATTGTAGCTAATTATATGAGCTATACATAATTTTACTTTTTACGTTAATTGTTTACGTTATGCTTCATAAATAAACAATAAAGTTTCAAATTTTTTGCTGATTGTACGTCATATGTTTTATACATATTTTAATAAACATGACGATATAATATTTTAATGTTTGAAAAGTGTAAGACTAAAAAGTAAAAAATAAAAAAATATGAAAAAAATATTTTTATGAAACGCTTTTCTTTAGTTACGAATGACTAAAATTAAACATATTATAAAAAATCAACTAAAAAGCAAAAAACAAAAAAAAAATAGAAAAAATCTAACACATTCGTTAAAGAAAAGCGTGGTGCGGAAACCGTTTATCCGATGAAGACGCGCCACGCTTTTCTTTGACGAATGTGTTAGATTTTTTCAATTTTTTTAAATTTTTTGCTTTTTAGTTGATTTTTTTATATGTTTAATTTTAGTCACTCATAACTAAAGAAAAGAGTTTCATAAAAATATTTTTTTCATATTTTTTTATTATTGTTGTGAGGACAGAAATAAAATCAAATTTATAATTATAGTGACTTTTAAAATAGTTTTGAACACAGGTTCGTAATTCTAAATGTTTCAGTTGTATTCCAATAAAAAATTATCTTCCTACCTATTTGGAAAATGTAAAAAAATAATGTACTTACCTAGTACTTGCTATGCTATACCCCTAGTAGGCAATGCTTTAATTTACATAATCTGATTACGAACAAACTTTCTACAAATTTTCATCTAATGTATCGTTTTCTTACTCTATATATTGTTGTATTTTAATTCGACAAAAATCAAACTAATAAAAATTCATATAAACAAAATGTCAAAAAGTTGTTCAGTTTGTGTATATTTCCACATGACGTATACGCGAAGGTGGTGCAGTTTGAAATCGCTTCGACTCTCGTACGGCGGGATACACGGGAGGTAGGTTCAAGCCCAATGCAAGTTATATCATTTTTTATTTTTTTTATAGGTTTTATGATTGTAAGTATATTATTATATAAGTTTTTCAGAAAATACGTATTTAATTAAAATTTTTGGCAACAATTATTGTTCAGAAATCATTTGCGGCATTTTTCAATGTGTTTGTGTGTGTTTTATTCTTTTATTTTTTTAATTTTTGGTATTGTTTTAATAAAAATTTTTGGAAAGTAGTAGAGAAACTGTTTAAAGTATATTGATTTCGTTGAAATCATATAATAGAAGTATAACTTATTACGTGCGTACAAAGTACACACACATTCTTTTTTTCTTTATATTTATCTTTTTTGTTCTTGTTCTACGCAGCAGGTTCTGGTACGCACCTCGTTTGGGAAGTTCGTTTAGCTTCCAACCTTTTAATATTGATTATTCTGCTGCGCACTCTCATTATATGGATTCTTGTAATGATGTTTCGTCTAAATTTACAGAGATCTCCAATGAAAATGTGGAGACTGAAGTACCATTAGACGTGACGATTAATAAACTTAAAAGTAGGAAAACAGGTTTGTCCGTACTAATGGAAAAGTAATGTCTGAGAGTCTTGAAAATTCAGGTGGAAAATAAAGCAATATTAAAGGTAATATCGTACAGGCTCGAAGCTTAAGTCCATCTTGCAATCCATGTAGAGTGAACTGTGGTGAAAAATTGACGTTACAAGAAACAACACATATCTTTTTAAAATATGTGTTAAGGCGCATTTAAATCAATGCGAACAGGAACGAACGAACGAACGAATTCGTTCGTTAACTTTATTATATTTGTACAGCGAATCGAGCACGACCGAACGAGTTCGTTCGCATTCGCACATGTTCCAACCAATGTCGGTAAGTTAGCGAATCATCAAAGGAAATCGCTGTTCAATTTGGACAGTGGATAGACGGTAGCGAACGAATTCGTTTAGAAGTAATGATTTAATTTATTTACAAACATTCGTTTGGGAGTGTTGTCTATTGTGCAGTCGTGAAAACATAAATTTTGCGATATGGAATTAACCAATGAAAAGGTACTCAATTAATTCAGTTATATAGAAATGAAGAATGCCTATGAAACCCGAAATCGAAGCTATATAAAATAATAAACAGAAAAACTGATGCATGTTTTAACATTTCTATAGGAATGGGTTGTGATGTCTCTGAACTAAAAAAATTAATTACTTTCTGACATCATTTAGACGAGAAAGAGAAAAAAAGGGTTCGAAGTGGTTTGCCTTAAAAAGTCTAATGTTTTTATTGGATAAATTTCAACCCAGAAAGACTAATAAGGTAACAAGTCAAATTAATTGCTAAAATAATTAAAAGCAAATTTATTTGGATACATCAATTTTACAATTTATTATTTGAACACAATACAGGGTGGTGAATTGGAAAACGGGCCATAGGAAACTCAATGTAAAATTCTAAACTGTTGAATTCCTGCTTCCCTAATTATTCTACATCATAAGACATGAGAAACTATTTTTAGAGGATTGAAATCTTTATTGAAAACAATTGTTAAAATTGTTCTACGAATTAAACACATTAAAAATTTTTGTAAAATATAATAAATTTTATCAAAATATTTGCCAAATTTAGGCCACACACAGTGCAAGAATGTGTATAAGGTTGCCTTCGGTCACAATGAAATTATTATATTAACAATATTTTGAACTGTCAGTATTTTTATTTTATCGTTTTTATTGTTTAAAAACATTAAAGTTGAAAAGATGTCCTCAGTTGAGGAGAAAGTAGTAATAATAAAGATGTTTTATTCAGTCAATAGTTTGCGTACTGTCAGAAATAGTAACGTGTGGCCTTACTTTTACGCACTTATTTAGGTATGGCAAATGTATTCTATTTTTCAAAATGTTGGACTCTGTTTAAATCGTAGAACAATTTTACCTTTTGTTTTTAATACAGATTTTAATCCTCTACAAATAGTTTCTCATGACTTTTGATGTAAAATAATTAGGGAAGCAGGAATTCAACAATTTAGAATTTTACATTGAGTTTCCTATGGCCCGTTTTCCAATTCACCACCCGGTATAGTCATTATACCAATAAGAACAAGCAACTTTTTCGGGGACGAATTTTAAGAAATCTGGTTCTTTAATATGTTATTCTCTATGATCCCTCAAACAGCTTATAATACCTGCTACGTGGCTGCTGATACACATTGCGTTCATTAGTTCGAAGCACATTACAGGTACCTACCTAAATATATTGAATTCAAAATGATTTTAAGAAGATAATTTTTTTTGTCATTATTAGAAATATGAATACCTACAAATATTTAGTCAGTAAGTTATATGCTAAAAAGTGTTACGTTTGACCTGTGCTCTTGTGCGGAATGGAAGATATACGTTAAAGGCCAGTTCCATTAACAAATTTGAAGTGTTTCAAATGTGGTGCCTACGTCGAATCCTTAGAATATCATGGACGGACAGACTCAGAAATGATTAAGTACTAAACAGAGCGCGTTTACAGGATAGGGAACTTTTTAATTATGTTAAAAGTAAGAAAACTGCATACTTGGGGCACATATTACGAGGGGAACGATACACTTTTCAGCAACTGATACTCGACAGAACGATAGAGGGTAAGAGGTGTCTGGGAAAAAGATGTCATGGCTGCGTAATCGCCATCGCCAGTGAACAAGAATCCACGACTATGAAATGCTTTGCAATGCTGCTAAAATCAGTAATATTTTATAAACAAGACAATGTACGGTAGACGCCTACGCAGAAATGCACGGCATCTTAAGAAAAAGAAGAAATATGAATTTATAATTGCTAGACATTTTTGGACGATTTATTTATCTCAAACTTTAGTTGATAATAATGCGAGATTTAAATAAAATATTAATAAATAAAACTTATCATATAATCAAAATTTTCAACAAAATAATAAAAAATACCTGGATAAATTATTTTTGAGTCTGGAAATAATTTTTATTTTATTTTAATTATTAAAATAAAATTTTTTAAATTAAATAATTATAGATTAGAGACAGGACAAAATGAAATTATTGAAGTCGTATGAAAATTTATACTTATATTTATGAACACACATTGTATTTTATAAGCTATTATTTTATTAAAATTTACCCAACAAGAACACAATGTGTGACTGGCCTATCTTAAATACATCTGCGGGCAATATGCACTCCCGTTCATCAACGAATGCGAACGTTCGCTTCAATGTAAATGGTCCTACTTTGTAGCGAACGAATGTCCGAGCGAACACATATGAATCCATTCCTTCGTTCGTTCGTTAGTGTTCGCTTTGATTTAAATGCGCCTTTAAACGAACATATAAACGGAAGTATAAATGAACAACGAAGTTATATTCTGAGATTCATGTCTATAATTACATCAACATATCGATATGTAGTTGCTGATAAAAACACACCAAACCAATAAGGAATATCTCGTTCCAAACAACCATTCGAGGTACACGAATTATGTCATAATGATTTTTTTCATCTGAAAAAGGTAAATACTAAAACAGCGAATATTTTCTATGAAGATGTCCTAGGAAATATTTTTAATTTCAAAGGTATGTATTTGTGAAATTCGTGTGCTCTGGTACACACTACTATTTTAAAACTTCATTTATCTACACAAGAGGAGTACAGATCAGTTGATACCACTACGAAAAACAAGGAAAGTCTTAAAATTAACAGAACCGTTCTTCTCAAATTTTCTTCGTCTGTCTTGGTCATTACACTAACAGCCTGCCAATAACTAAAAAAAAAAAGAAAAGAGACCTCATTAGCCTTATTGAAGACAAGGGTGTTACACCAATTCAACGCTTATTTCTACCGACATTTAAAACGTTGTTTATCATAACTTTTCCTACTATTATCATTATATCGTTTTTTATTAAGTTCTCCTTATAGTTGTTAATAAACACATTTTCTCAAGTAACCCGTAGTATTATTGATTAAGAATTTAGCTTAATTGATAGGAATAACAACAAAAGTGCCAGTTCTGTCTTTTCCTTAATATTACTCTTGAAAGACAAGATGCTGATGGGCAATAGTGGCACAACTCAAAATAAAAATTGAATTTAAGATGTCTGTGTTACGATTTATTAAAGCCTACCTAACGCTCACCCAAATAGATCAAAATTAATTTTTTCAAAAATCACAATCCATGGAATAAAACAAATAATACAAAATTATTGGCACTCAAACTTTAAACGCCTGTTCTGGAAAATTACTAGTTTTTGTGTTGTGCCATTATTGCATACAGCCGACATCTAGTAGGTAGTAGATATTTTGTTCGCTTTATCTGAAATTTCCTATCATTTTGTTTAAGTTATCATAGTAATGGATAAGGATATTATACGTGTATCATCCAATATATTCAATTAAAATGGGTTTGTCGATTTAATTGATAGGTACTACCAATTATTCTGGTAAAAGGTGCAAACTAATCGTAAAAGTGCCGTGCACAACCCGCTGAGGGAAATCAAAACATCGTGTAGTCCAGGGCGCATCTGTTTTGAGATGGACGTTGAGAGGTGACCCAAATTTTTTTGCAGAAATTGCTTGAAAATAACTCAAATAATAATATTTGAGTTATCCTCCCTCTCAAAAAGGTCCGGAACATTGTTTAAATAATCAAAATGTCAAAAACTGAAGGAAAAATTCGATTTTTTTCTTTGTTTTTTGATTATAACTTTAAAACTATTCATTTCTGAGAAAAGTTGAACTGACATAAAAGATGCGTAATTAAGTTTCCTACAATGAAGAGTCACCCTTGCTGCAAAATAGCAATAATTGCAAAAAAATCATACAAAAACAAGTATTTGCATTTTACGTTTTTCAACCATTTGAGCTACACTTAGAACCTTCGTGTTTTACCCAAAAAAAACTTTATGATATAGTAAAACAGAAAGGCAACGGGATACCACCTTCATTATTTTTTCCCAAGAGAATCACATGAATACATTCAACTCAAAAATATCCGGAGGTATAAATGGTTCCCCAATCGGATCTCCGGGGGGAACGGTCTTGAATGTTAGAAATGTACGAGCAAACTTAAGAAAGTCATTAAAGATAGGCACCTGGAATACACGCAGCTTATTTGAAGCCGGGAAGCTGGCTAACCTAACTCAAGAAATGTGCAGAATCGATCTAGATATCCTGGGGATCTCAGAAACCTGGTGGCCTGGATCCGGTAAATGCACCACAGAGAGCGGAATATTCTTTTACTCAGGCAATGACGACCGCGATCATAGAAAAGGCGTCGGGATTATGATAAGTAAAAAATTGATGAGAGCTGTCACAGAGTTTGTACCATATTCCGACCGCACAGCCTTGGTAAAACTTGAAGCGAAGCCAAATAATCTCAACATCATACAGGTCTATGCACCAACTGCAGATGCAGCAGATGAAGAGGTGGAAAACTTTTATAGTGAAATCAAAGAATTGCTTAAATTGACAAAGAAACATGATGTTAACATAATTATGGGAGATTTTAATTCCAAAATAGGGAAAGGCAGCTTTGAAGACGAAGTTGGACCTTATGGTCTTGGAACAAGGAACGAAAGGGGTGACCGACTTGTACAATTTTGTCACGAAGAAAACATGAGAGTTACCAATACATGGTTCCAACTCCACCCCCGTCGCCTTTATACTTGGAAATCTCCAGCCGATAGAGCTCAGAACATAATAAGAAATCAGATAGACTTCATTCTCATCAACGGTAGATTCAGCACAACTGTCAAAAGAGCTTGCACATATCCTGGAGCAGATGTGCCTTCTGACCATGTACTATTAGTGGCCGTCATAAAGATCGCTCTTTCATGCAGAAACAAGCCTGAAACTCAACAACAGATCGCATTGGATAAACTGAAAGATCCAATGATACGAGCAGAAATAAGTAATGAAATAAACACACAAATTCAAATATTGACGACAAACATTACCGAAGATCTAACACCAACATGGAATACGATTACAAGTGCTGTAACAGACATCATGAAAAGCAACTTGGGGTACAAACCAAAGAACAAGAAGCAAAAATGGATGACAGAAGAAATACTATTACTAATGGATGAACGACGACGACACAAGAATGACCCAGATGGCAGCAATATGTATAAAAACATTAACAGGCAAATAAAAGCAAAGATAAGAATAGCAAAAAATGAATGACTTAAGCAACAATGTATCGATCTAGAACATTTACAACGACAGCACGACGATCGGAATTTACATAAAAAGCTTAAGGATACTGCTAGAATATACAGAAAACGAAGACCAACTATTATAGTTAATCAGGATAACCAGGTAGTGCTAGGTGAAAAAGAGAAAATTCATATATGGGAAAACTATATTCAGCAGCTCTTTCATGACGAAAGACCCATGAGTGAAGTTTATACAGACGACCAGCTGACTGGCCCTTCAATTACTAAAGAGGAAATAGAAAAGGCAATATTATATTCAAAAAACATTAAGGCACCTGGACCTGATGAAATCCCTTCAGAAATACTCAAACTACTAGATGAAAGGGGAATTTCAGCACTACATAAAATATTTAATTTTATTTATGAAACTGGTTGCTATCCTCAGCAGTGGTTGCTCTCTACATTTAGTCCCCTACCCAAAAAAGTCAATACAAAAAGATGTGAGGATCACAGACTCATTAGCCTGATGAGTCACACTTTAAAAATATTCTTAAAAATAATACATCAAAGATTATACAAAAAATGTGAATGGAACATCAGTGATTCTCAGTTTGGGTTTAGGCAAGGTTTGGGAACAAGAGAAGCAATAGTAGCAACACAGGTGTTGGTCCAAAATTGTTACGATCAGAGGAAGGACGTATTCCTGTGCTTTCTAGACTACGAGAAAGCGTTCGATCGTGTCCAACATCACAAGTTAATGCAGATCCTCAAGAAGCTTGATATAGACCAAAAAGACATAAGATGCATTGAAAACTTGTACTGGTATCAGGCAGCACAATTAAAAATAGACAATTCTATATCCAAATCCATACATATAAGAAGGGGTGTTCGGCAGGGATGTGTGCTTTCCCCTCTTTTATTTAACATTTATTCGGAAGCCATATTTCAAGAGTCTTTGGAAGATGCAGAGATGGGAATCAAAGTGAATGGAGTATTAATCAACAACATACGATATGCTGATGATGCTGTCTTAATTTGCGACAACATAGCAGATCTTCAACAACTTGTCACTATAATCGGAGAATACAGTAAGCGAATGGGATTAGAGATTAATACCAAAAAGACCAAATTCATGATCATTTCCAGAAACTTGGATGCATTTGAAAACTCCACCATAACACTGAATACTAAGTCCATTGAGAGAGTGAGCAAATTCAAATACCTAGGAACGTGGCTTTTTGAAGACTGGGCATCGGACAGGGAAGTAAAATGTCGCATTGAGCAAGCTCGACAAGCTTTCGTAAAATTCAGGAAGGTACTGAGCTGCTCAGAGTTCGACCTTACACTGAGACTAAGGTTTACTAAATGCTACGTGTGGTCGGTGCTGCTATATGGCATAGAGGGCTGGACACTCAAAACGAGGGATATAAACAGATTAGAAGCCTTCGAAATGTGGCTTTATCGCCGTATCCTAAAGATACCATGGACGGCGAAAGTCACAAATGTGGATGTCCTTAAAAGAATCAACCAAGAACGTCAGCTTTTCGAAAACATCAAGAAAAGAAAACGGCGTATTTGGGTCACATCATGCGAAACGAAAAATACCAGTTCCTTCAACTTATAATCCAGGGTAAAATTGAAGGCAAGAGAGGAATAGGACGCAAGAAAATGTCCTGGCTCCGAAACATAAGGCAATGGACAGGGATTACCGACATACAATCACTGATACACATTGCAAGAAACAGAGAGTTAATGGAAAATGTGATCGCCAAAATCCATTAGTGGATTTGCATTTTAAGAAGAAGAAGATAGTAAAACAACACTGTAAATTTTGAATATATTTTGCAAAATAACTTTTGCAATCCAGCTTTCCCAAAAAAAAATTCATTTTTTTCAAATGTTGCAGGACTAAAAATAAAGCAGATAGCAAGTTGAATTTTTTTTACTTATAGAAGTACACTGTACCTTTCAATTGAAATTTGCAAAATTAAAAACGATTAGTTACCACGGCGTCAGGAGATTTTTTAAATAAACATTAATTTTTGGTGCTACGCGCAGGACAGCGGTGTTCAATTCACACAAGTTGATTTCCACCAAAATTTCTTCCAATCTTTATCTAATATATTATTTTCTTAATCTATATTTTGTTGTATTTTAATATTTTAATTCCACAAACATCAAACTAATTTTATTATTGTTTGTGAAATATTGTTTAAACAATTGCATATGTTTAAAAATAATAAACTTTTATTCTCTAAGTTAAAATATATTATGAACAAAGAAAGTTTTTGCTAATAAAAGTGTTATTTCAAAGGATAGAGTATGTGTTTTCATTTTGCAATAAACAAATTTATTTATTTATATCGAAATGTAATAAAAATTCAAATGTATCAATCATTATCAAAGGTCATCGGAATGCCCAATTAGAGCAAACTATCCGCTGTCCTGCGCGTAGCACCAATAATTATTGTTTATTTTAAAAAATTCCTGACGCCGTGATAGTTAATCGATTTTAATTTTGCAAAATTGCAAATGAAAGGTACAGTACACTTCTATATGCAAAAACATTTCAACTTGCTATCTGCTTTATTTTCATTCCTGTAACATTTTGAAAAAATGAATTTTTTTGCGAAGGCTGGATTGCAAAATTTATTATGCAAAATCTATTGAACCGATCTTAATGAAATTTATAGTATTATTTTACTGTATCATAAAGTTTTTCTGGGTGAAATATGAAGGTCCTAAATATAGCATAAATGGTTGAAAAACGTAAAATGCCAATACTTGTTTTTTTATGTTTTTTTTCGAAATTATTGCTATTTTGCAACAAGGGTGACTATTTTTTAAATTACTAACTAATTCCATATTGTACGAAATTTAATTACTCAACTTTTATGTTAGTACAACTTTTCTCGAAAATGAACACTTTTAAAGTTATAATCAAAAAACGAAGAAAAAAATCGAATTTTTCCTTCATTTTTTTATATTTTGATTTTTTAAACAATGTTCCGGAACTTTTTGAGAGGGAGGATAACTCAAATATTATTATTCGATTTATTTTCAAGCAATTTCTGCAAAAAAATTTGAGTCACCTCTCAACGTCCAAATGTACTAATATTAGAGAGTTATCAAGTAACCCTAGGAGAATACGGTAACGCTATTTTACTGTATACTTTACATGTTATTTATAACGTTACCGTATTCTCATAGAGTTACTTGATAACTCTCGATTTTTACAGATGCGCCCTGGTCTAGTGAGCGTACATAAGAAGAAGGCAGGAAACGAGCTTTTACGTACTTGTTTATAGACTCACAACAGAATTGTTGAAATTATCGTCGGCTGTATGCAATACTGCCACTACACAAAAATTGACAAAATTGAGTTAACATCGCCAGAAGGCATCAAAGAGCCTTATTTCTGACCTGCAACACTGGCACAATAATAGTAGCACAAATGTCCGGTGGCTGTCACTGGTGCCACTATGACATGTTGTCGGTTTAGATAAATTGGTTCTTGGAATACCGGCACTTTTGAGTTATGCCAGCAGGCAATTTTAGAATTTCTCAAACCGTATCAGTGAGAATTTTGTAGTTGTGTTACATTAAATAAAAGGAATCATTTTATTATTTTAAAAATGTCAGATCCGTACCGATATCAGAATAGATAAATAGAATTCCTTTCCCATATGCAGAATTTTACCCCTGAATGCACAGAGTGCATTGATGCAGTGGGGCAAATGGGTATGAAATTGATCTTTTTATAAGACACTAGATTCATTTGCTTTATTATTAAATATTATTGGTCAATTTAATAAGTACCTGACAGGCTGATTCCTTCCGAATATATGAAGAAGGTGCAGAAGATTTGCGCAGAAGGTTTTGGTACGCATCTCTTTTGAAAGTGCGTTTAGTTCCCAATCTTCTACTGTTGATGATTCTGATGCGGATTCTCATTACTTGAATGCTGCTGATGATAATGATGTATCGTCTACATTTACAAAGGTACCTGCTGAAAATGTGGAGACTTAAGTACGAGAAGACATGACGATTAATAAACCTAAAAGTAGGAAAATGAAGGTTTGTCCGTGTCAATGGAAAAGAAATGTCCGAAAGTTTCTTGGAAATTCAGGTAAAAAATACATCAATATTAACAAAGGTAATCTTGTACAGGCTCGAAGCTTAGGTCCATCTTGCAACCCATGTAGACTGAATATGTAGACTGTGTAGACTTGATTGAAAGGTGGTGAACCATTCACGTTACAAGAAATACCACAGATCTTTGAAAAATATTAGTCATTGCTAAATATAAATGAACAACGAACTTATATTTTCAGATCCATATCGATAATTACACCAACATATCGATTAGGGTGGTTCGAAAAAACTTTTTTCTTATTTTAGATCGCTATAGTGCGCAAAAGTTGCCATTGGTATAGACTTAAAAAAGCACTAATTATAATTTTTTTATTAATTTGTATTCCGTTCGCGCAATGCCATCGAAGTTAGCAAAAATTGTGAAAAACCTTAATTTTTCATATATTTTTTTAAACAGGCCAGATGGTTTTAATTGCGTTCCTATACCATGAATTAACTACTAAAAGTATGTAAAATCAATATAAATGCACTTATTATACATTTGCTTCATATCTTCCGGTCACGCAATATAATACAAAATTAGAAAAATTAGTAGTTTTTGCAAAATGTCAAAGTTTGACTGTTTGGTACAATTTAATCATACGACTTTTAGAGATGCTATGGTTTAATTCAATTACAATAATATATTTAAAATCCAAGCATATAAGATAAATTTTGATATTCAAGTGGAATTCGGTCGCGCAGCTTCGTCAAAAATAGCAGACTACCGAGAGGCGAGGCGAAGGTGACGAATGCCAGCGAAGCGCGCGCAGCCACAAATATAGATACATGTAGGAATACCTCTACAATGGAGTATATGTCTTCTCCATTACAACGAAATGCCATTCCACCACTTTTTCCAACACTTAGATGAAAATACAACAGGTCCAATAGGATATTCCGGACCAATTGGAAAGGCCCTACCTGATTGTGAAAGACTACCACTTATTGATTTTAATCCTATTGATTGTGAGAGTCCAAAAGTTGACAAGCGTATTCTTAGCAAGCACCAATAATTGTACTTGCTTGAGATATCAGAAATCATCAAGCCAGAACATTGTTCAGAAGACTTTGTAGTGGGTACGTGATCCTAGCCCAATGTCACATTCAAGATGGCTTACTACTGCAAACCGAGTTTTGCGTTTCTACATCAGTGTGTCCAACCCTTCTGAAAATCTGACAGAGATTGTCACATTCATTTTCAAATGTTATAATATGTCTATGTGGTTTGCCACAAAAATAAACCACAAATTCACAGATGGGCCTAGACATAATTACAAAATCATTGAATCTTCAAGGTACTTACAAGAAGAGCTGCTTCAAGTTGTTGATCCCGTTTGACAACGGAATGCTTACTTTGCCCATCCCGAAAATTTACCTTTGGCTATGGTAACTGATGAAAGAAACCATATCCGAGAGCTGGGATTTAGGAGTATCATGAAGGAAAACAAGCAATATCTGAAAGTGACTCTATCAGAATCTTTAAACCACCAAACTTAAACTTTGAAGCTAAATAGTATTACGAAATTATCAAATGGAACATCAGTACACTGATTCCCCTATACTGCTAAGAACATTGACTAATGAAGAGATAAAACAGTATGTGAGAAATGACTTCAAGCCTGTTATGAGCATGGATATTTTGCCATGCCATACACAGGCAGTTGAAAGATGCGTTAAGCTAGTGACCGAAGCTTCAAGTAAAGTGTGTGGACACAGTTCCAAAGACGGCTATATTAGAACCACATTATTACACCGCTCAGCGATACCAACTTTGACATTGGGCCAGGATCACGTACTACAAAGTCTTCTGAACAATATCCTAACTTGACGACTTCTGATATCTCAAGCAAGTACAATCAGTACTTGCTAAGAATACGCTTTTCAACTTTTTGAATCTCACAATCGATAAGATTAAAATCAACAACAACTGGTAGTCTTTCCCAATCACGTATGGCCTTCTCAATCGGTCCGGATATCCTATACGTAGTGCCTGTTGCATTTCCATCTAAGTGTTGGATAAGGTGGCGGAATGGCAGTTCGTTGTAATGGAGAAGACAAATACTCCATTGTAGAGGTCTTCCCACATGTATCTCTATTTGTGGCTGCGCGAGCTTCGCTGGCATTCGTCACTTTCGCCTCGCCTCTCGGTAGTCTGATGTTTTTGACGAAACTGCGCGACCGAATTCCACTTGAATATCAAAATGTATCTTATATGCTTGGATTTTAAATATATTATTATTATTAAATTAAACTATAGCATCTCTAAAAGTCGTATGGTTAAATTGTACTAAACAGTCAAACTTTGAAATTTTGCAAAAACTACTAATTTTACTCATTTTGTATTATGTTGCGCGACCGGAAGATATGAAACAAATATATAATAAGAGCATTTATATTGATTTTACATACTTTTAGTAGTTAATTCATGGTATAGGAAACAATTAAAAGCATCTGGCCGGTTTAATGAAAAATTAAGGTTTTTCACAAATTTTGCTAATTTCGATGGCATTGCGCGACCGGAAGACAAATTAATAAAAAAATAATAATTAGTGCTTTTTTCAAGTCTATTCCAATAGCAACTTTTGCGCACTATAGCGATCTGAATTAAGAAAAAAAGTTTTTTTCGAACCACCCTAATATCGATACTACTAAGAAAAAAAACAAGAAGAAGTTTAGAAAGCATTGGTCTTATAAAATTAGAAGAGGCTTACACTGGCAACCTGCCAATAACTAAAGAGAAGAAAATAACCTTATTAGACAAGACCACACACCACTTCAACGCTGATTTCTACCGACATAACGTTGTGTTGTTTATCATAACTTTTCCTACTATTATCAATATATAATTTTTTATTAGGTTCTCCTTATAGTTGTTAAACACATTTTCTCAAGTAACCCGTAGTATTCTTTATTAAGCCCGTATTTTAATTGATAGAAATAACAAAAAATTATAGTTTTTTCTTTGCTTTAATTACTCTTGGAAGAAAAGGTGTTGATGTGCAATAGTGGCACAACTCAAAATAAAGGTTGAATTTAAGAGTTACCTGTTCATCATCATCAATGGTGTTACAGCCCTATGAAAGAGCCTCGACCTTCCCAAGTCTATTACGCCAGTCAGTCCTATCCATTCCAACCGTTGCCAGTTTGCTGTGCCTATTTTTCTCCCATCCTCATCTACACCATCCTTCCATCTAAGTTTTGGCCTACCCCTATTTCTACTTCCCACAGGTTGTGATATAAGGATTATTCTAGGAGGGTTGTTATGCTGTGATCTTGCTAGATTTCCTGCCTTTTTCCTATGCCTCCTGCCCTCCGTCTTCCTATTCTTATAAGAGATACTACGTCTTTACCACCAAATATATGTTTATATCTGTGGTATACCTCGTAGTTGTACCTTCTCCTCCAAATACCATTTTCACAGATGCCAGCGAATATTCCTCTCAGGATCCTTCGTTCAAATATAAGCAGAAGGTTTTCATCTGCCTTGGAGATGGTCCATGTCTCCGATCCATATGTCAACACTGGTTGTATAAGGGTTTTGTATATGGTTATTTTTGTTTTTTGGCTTAAGTTTCTGCTTCTCATAGGTCTACTCCGTCCAAAAGAGCATTTATTCGCTAGGATTATCCTTCGATTGATTTCTTCCGTCATGGCATACTCCTTGGTGATCAGGGAGCCTAAGTATGTGAATTTTTCCACCACTTCAAAGGTAGAGTTATCAACAGTGAATTGCTGACCGATGTTTCTGGCTCTATTGTTGGCTGTTGATGCCAACATCTTAGTAGTTTTCTCCTCGTTTACTTTCAGGCCCATATTCTTTGAGGCATTTGAGAAGGTGGTATACATTTCTTCTAGTTTGCGTGTTGTGCGGGCAACTACGTCCACGTCATCTTCATATCCCAAAATTTGGGATGATTTATTAAAAATATTTCCGCTGTTGTCTATTCGTGCAGCTCTGACCGCCTTTTCCAGAGCTATCTATGTTGAAGAGGAGACACGCCAGCGCATCTCCCTGTCGCAGCCCAACATTTATTTCAAACGCCTGTAATTGTTCTCCCTGTATTTCGACTTTGCAAACGACTTTACGCATTGTACATAGCCTTCACACTTTGTAGCCTTAACCAATCTTATCAGTTTATCAGGGATGTGGAATTCATCCATGGTTTCATACAATTTATTTCTTAGAAAACTATCATAGGCCGATTTAAAATCTACGAAAAGATGGTATGTGTCGATATTGAATTCATTGGTTTTTTCCAGTATTTGCCTTAGCACAAAGATCTGGTCTGTTGTTGATCGACCAGGCCTAAAACCACTTTGATATTCTCCAAGCAGCTCCTCTGAATTTGCACTTAGGCGACCATATAAGATACTCGAAAATATTTTGTAAGCTGTATTAAGGAGGGTTATTCCCCTATAGTTTCTACATTCCAATTGATAACCCTTTTTGTGTAGCAGGCAAACGATTCCAATATACCACTCTTCCGGGATTTGTTCCCCATTCCAGGCTCTCAGTGTTATTTTATATATCTGATTAGTCAGAGTAGCGCCTCCATATTTAATAAGTTCCGCGTATATACCATCACTTCCTGGAGATTTCTTATTTTTAGGTGTTTTATTGCATCCCGTACTTCTTGAACTGATGGAGGCTCTAATGGTGTATTCTTGGTTGCTCTTGGGTTTGGTTGATTTGGATCTTCTATTTCGGTGGTAAGTAGTTCTTTATAGTGTTTCACCCACCTTTTCAAATATTTCTTCTTTTGTATTAAGAATGTGCCCCTCCTTATACTTACATAGTCTTAGCCTTGGTTTGAATTCCTTTCTTGCATTATTCAGAGTTTTATAGAATTTTCTTGATTGATTTTCCTGTTTTAATGCCTCAAGTTCTTCCAGTATTCTATTTCCATAAATTCTCTTTTTTCTTCTATGAGTGCACTTCTCTTATCTTCTAAGGTCTTTATATTGTTGTTGTTTTTTTCGGGTTCTTCTTTGCTGCATCTGTTTATATGCATCGTTCTTTCTCCTTGTAGTGTCCTCACACTCAACATCGAACCAGTCATTGCGTGATGGTGGTTTTTCTGGTCCTAGAATATTATTTGCTGCGTCTTTAATATTACTTTTACACATTTTCCATTGTTCGCTGGTTGTTAGATTCTTATTAATTATGCAGTTAGTTTCGATATAGTTTTGAAACCTTTCTATACCGTTTGCGGATTTTTGAGGAATTCAATATTCTCTCCTTCTTCGCGTTTGAGATTCTAGCTCGAATTCTTGTGCCAACTAGAAAGTGATCTGAATCAATATTGGCGCCTCGATAGGTCCGGACATCCATCAAGTTTGAGAACTGTCTGTTTGAGAGGAGTTATGTGTTACAATTCATTAAAGCCTACCTAACGCCGCGGCGCGCCGTTTCAAATAGACCAAAATTTTTTTTTCAAAAATCAAAATCCATGGAGTATTATGGGCCATTCCACGAACATACGCCTGTTTTGGATTACTTCGACAACGAATATTTTACTGTACAACATAAGAAGTACGAAAGTAAATGGCGCTAATAATTATTCCAATAAACAACAATGTATAACCAATGTATTCCAATAAACAACAATGTATAATTTGCAATTTACTTTTGTTCTTCTTATTTTGCACAGTAAAATATTCGTTGTCGAAGTAATCCAAAACAGGCGTATGTTCGTGGAATAGGGTATACAAATAATACAAAATTATTGGCACACAAATTTAAAAACGCATCTTTTGGAAAATTACCAGTTTTTGTGTTGTTATATTGCATACAGCCGAGCCGACATCTAGTAGAGGTATTTTGTACACTGTATCTGAAAGTTCCTATCACCGGAAAAACGTGATTAGAGAATTATTTAAAAACGTTTAGTACTTCTAAAGTTGGTTCACTTCTTAAAAAACTTACATATAAACAGTACAGAAGGAGAAACCGTTTTTTAACTTTTGTTTAAATTATAATAGTAAGAGGATATACGTATATCATCCAATATATTCAATTAAAATGGGTAAGTCAATTTAATTGATAGGTACTACCAATTCTGGTAAAAGGTGCAAACTAACCGTAAAAGTGTCGTGCACAATCCGCTGAGGGAAATCAAAACATCGTGAGCGTACATAAGAAGAAGGAAACCAGGAAACGAGCTTTTACGTACTTGTTTATAGACTCGCGGAATTGTTGAAATTATGGGCTCGTGCAAACGGTCTGGCGGTCGTCGTTTAATTGAATGCACCAAAATAGCAATACAGTTAAATCACCGTCATCGACTCAATGCTAATTTTTACTGGTAAGTGTAGCAGGTAACATGATGTTCAATACTTATTAAAAATTAAAATTTTTAATATTTAGTAGAATTATTGAAAACATTTTCAAAAGTTATACAGGCAAGAATTTTCAGAAAGTGTGAAGCGGATATGACTAATAAAACGTTTTCAACATAGACCAAGGCTTTCGTAAAGGCTTTGGAAAAGTAGTAGGATTCGCGCTGTATAACCCGAACGTATTCAGAGTAAGTTCGGGATTAGTTTCTAAGGCGTAGGCGTCAACGTAAACTTATCCTGGTCATGTTCAGGATTTTTCGCTCCACGAACAATTTTCGGATTCGTAATGTAATGACGGGTTGCATACATTAAGGTTAGAGAAGGAAGCCTTTTCTTGTCCCTTTCTTATTTGGAAATCAATGTCAACAAAAAATGCAAATGCAACAAATTTGTATTTCAACAAAGAGAAAGAGAATAATAGCAACAGGCAAAGGTTTAACTTTCTATTCAATGCCTTTCTTAGAAGTTAGAAATTTGATTAGCGTCTTTAGTATTTCGACAATTTCCACGCCGAAATCCGGCTTAAATTTTTGTAGAGAGTAAAAGATTGTTGAGTTACTTGGAAATTTCAGCTTGTAATTTAGATATAAAAATTACCTTTAACTTCCTAGGGGTTGAACATTATCTGAAGGAAGGAATAACTCAGTAAAGCAATCATTTCCAATTTTGATATATTGAATTTTATAGGTTGTGGCATTGGGTTGTAGTTTATTACATCACAAAAATAATGAAATATAACAAGACACAAGAAATAGTTTCAGAATAAGTTTGATGTGTTGCATATGATTCATTATTCAATAAGAGACTAATTTAACTCATAAATTAAACTGAAAAATAAACCACAAGAATATGTAGGTCAATCTAGATATAAGAAATTAAGTAAAAACAGAGTACAATTTATTGAAATACTACCGCAATAAATAATAATTATCGAATATCGAATGAAAAGTAATATGATAATAATACTAGAAAAGGTACCTACTTATTTATAAACATACTAAATGGAAAACATTGACAAAAACAACTAAAAAAAGCTTTAATATAAAAAATATTAAAATTTGTTTGAAGAATATTGAAATGATCAACACTTTACATAATTTAAAAACTTTAAAAACCAGAATCTACATCTACAAGTTGTTTAACAAAACAATATTTTAGGTTAATAATTGGACGAAGTAAGAACAGAATAATGGTCAGAATGTCAAGAAATTCTTCCCAAATATTTTGTGCGCCTGTGCGAACTTAAAATCCGAAACAAAATCCTCGAACGTCGAGAAGGTATCACGGACACGTTCAGGATCATTTTTCTGTATTGCGCGAACACCGAATTAAAAATCTGGAGGGTGTTCAGAGTGGTCTCCCTCTGGGTACGTTCGGGTTGTTCAGCGCGAACAAAGCTAGTAAAAGCTCTGTATAAAACAACTTTTGTCCAAAAAATGACCAACAACAAGATCTTTTCGTTGCGTTTACAGACATAATATAAGATAGTCTATGAGCTTTCGACAAAGTTAATCATAACACTATCGTGGCATGCTTATAGCGAAAAGGACTCTATAAAAATGACATTAGCATAGTGAGAAATCTCTATTGGAACCAACAGGTTATGGTAACATTTAATGAAAATAGCACGAATATGCAACAGATTAATAGAGGAGTCAGACAGGGCTGTGTACTTTCACCATTACTATTTAATATATGCTTCGAAAAGTTATTTACACAAGCACTTAAAAAGTGTACAGAAGGGGACAAGATAAATGGTGAAAATATATGTAAATAAGATCCGTTATGCTGACGATACAGTCATTATCGCTTAAGCGCCAACACAGACGGGACGGCGCGGCGTACGTCGACTGAACCCTGCTGAGATGTCGAAAGCGACGCATCTCTTACTATACTTTGATACAGTGACATACACCAGGCGCTCTTAAAATTTTCGTTGGAGCGGTGTTCCCGCAACCCATCCTAGAAACCATATGTCGCCCAAGCGGTTTTACGACTTCGACGGCATATCATATATGCGTGTTTCGTGTTACAACACAGACGTTTGAGCTGTTTTCTAGCGAATTTTGTTGTGAGTGTTGCCAAATGTGGTTTAATGATGGAAATTCTTTTTACTTGAATTTTTTACTCCCATATCAAATTATTTCTATATCGGACCCATTGTATTTTTAATTTTTTTATCTTATAGTTTAAAGGGCAACTTACTAGGTATATTTCTATCTGAAAAAAAAATAATCTACTAAATAAATTATTTTTCAAACGCTTTGAACCTAATTTCACAAACAGTCAAAAAGAATTTTCAAGTCTGTAACCATTGACCAGTTTGACTTGACTTGAGTTATTTGTCAGAAGGATTGACTTTAATAAAGATAAAATTATTGACTCCATAAAAATAAAGATAAAAACAGTTATCTTACCTTATTTATTATTTTATTTATTATGCTCTACATGCCTTCTATTTACAATTTTACATAATACAGTTTATACTAATAACTTACAAATATAATTTCATTTGATGTCTATTATGTAAACATTGCTGAACCATGGTTCTACACTATATCCTATTTTTCGCCTTCTCTTTCCAGTGTATAATTTCCATCGATACTATATTATATTCCTGAAACTTTCTTGCAGTTTTTTCCTTGATCTACCTCGTCTCCTAGTCCCAATTGGTCTTCGTAGCAGTAATATCTTTGGCATTCTTTCCTTATCCATCCCCTCGACATGATTTGCCTACCTGATTCTTTATGACTTTGTGTATCTTGTTATACTTGGTTCCTTGTAAAGCATCCTTAATTCTTGATTGGTGCTTCTATGCCAGCCGTCTTCTCTATCTGTATTCTTTCCCCTGAAAATAGCTCTCAGTACGTTCCGTTCTCGACTCTATCATTTCTTCTTCTGTTTTATTTAGCACTCATGTCTCACATCCGTAGGTGACTGTTGCTTTTATTACGGTTTTTTATATTCTGGTTTTCGTCTTTCCCGATACGTACTTTGACTTTATTTTGAATGATTTTTTTGTTTGTTAATAATAATTTGTGAAACACCTGAAACAATTGAACACCTGTATTTGCTCAGTGGCGTACCATAAAATGGACAGCCTCTTACCGTTATAAATAGTTTTTCTTAGGTGATATGCTTTCCCTCATAACGGT
Organism: Diabrotica virgifera virgifera; assembly: GCF_917563875.1. Lineage (NCBI taxonomy): Eukaryota > Metazoa > Arthropoda > Insecta > Coleoptera > Chrysomelidae > Diabrotica > Diabrotica virgifera. The sequence goes on along the minus strand of NC_065448.1, from coordinate 104,416,423 downwards.
GTTATTTCTTGAAAATGGCTCTTTAATACTTACTACTAACTCCTGAAAATATTTTTTAGACATTCTTGTAAAATTAGAAAACTTCTCTGGGTCTTTATTATATTAATTTCGTTATACATATAATGTGTAAAAAATTCCTTATACTTTCGTTCCTTTATGATAGAATGTATCCAATATCTGCGTTTGTTTTTTTCTTTAATCTAAGGTAAAGTTGGTAAAGTAAACTTGCATTTATTACAAAAGACAAATCGTCATAACTTTCAGATATCGTATGGTACAGCAGTCAACACGCGACTAAATTTGGCAACTACGAAATACAAATACTTTAAATCGTAGCATAGCTGCCGCTGTTACACCGCGCCTTGCTTGAGCTTAAGCCTTGCTTAAGCTGCCTTGCCTAAGCTTAAGTTGCCTTGCTTAAGCTGCCTCGACGTTGACTCGACGCGGGCCGCCTGGTGTGTCCTTGCTCTAAAGTGATGAAGACATTCAGACGCTACCAAACACAATTTGTCGTAGTGAGGAACAATTTGGTGTAACAATAAACATAAAGAAAACAAAAACCATGGTTATCAGTAAGAGGGGCAGAGTCATTACAAGGATCCAGATAAAAATGGAAATATTGAACAAGTGGAAAAAATGAAATACTTAGAAGTCTGGATTACGGAAAATCTAAATCCAAAATCCAAAATTCGATCAAGAATAGATCAATTACAACAAGAGCAGCTTATTTGAAGATAAGGAAATTTCTGAGTAACCAAAGACTCAATCTGCAAATCCAATGTCGGCTAGTAAAATGTTATATCCACTCTATTCTTATTTATGGTGTCGAAGCTTGGACTGTAATGTTGACTTAATCAAAAAGCTGGAGACTTTTGAAAATACCTACCATGGACCTATCATATTACGAACTAAATGATGTTGCACAGAATTGGAAGAGGACGAGAACTTTGGACGACCATTAAAAGGTGAAAGGCCGAAAATGATAAGTACGGGTTGTTGCAGCTGATTCTGAAGGGTAAAATCGAAGGAAAAGGGGTCCTGGTAGACGACAAATATACTGGGTGAAAAACATTCGCGGCTAAACCGGGTTGAACACACCGACGCTTGGTTATAGCCAAAAGTTGTTTGGATTAAAAATTAGGTTATAATATGCAATTATTATATTCTTTTAATTGAAAAAAAAATGAAAATTTTTCTCAAACTGCGGATACCCAACATCAATTTTATTTATGATAAGTTCGATATTATTAATTTTACGAAAATAGTACATTGTTTACCGGGTAGGAAAAGCTTAACATTCCTGGACGACTGTGAAGATTGCTAAGTCGAGGCGCAAGCCGAGACTTAGCAACACAGAGTCCAGGAATGTGGCTTTTCCTACGAGGTAAACATACTATTTTTCCGCAAATCGTTTAAAATTCGACAGATATTGATTGATTTAAAAAAAACGCGATAATTTTATTCGCAAATAAATGGTGCTTTGAAATTCCTAATAAAATTACTTGGGTTACTATGGAAACGTATTGAGGTTGAATTGTCAAACTTGACGCTTATAAATTTAATTGCTGGTGTTCTCGAAAGTAAAATGATAAGTGATGATGAAATTTCCATTCCTGGGACTCCTCCAGAGCTGGTTGAGGCAGTGAATACTGCTTCATTAGAATTATTGCCAAAGAAATCAAGAGAAAAGTACGAAAATGCATACAGACGTTTTATGGATTATCGCATGAGTAAAAATACGAGTTCTTTCTCAGAAAATGTTGTAATGGCATACTTCCTAGACCTTTGTTTAAAGATGAAATCTTCAACATTATGGGCCAATTATTCAATGCTGAAGTCAACCCTTGCACTTAAACACAATGTAGATATATCTACATACTCAAAACTTCGTTCTTTATTGAAACGGCAAGCTCAAGGTTATAGGGCAAAGAAATCTAAGATTTTAACGAAGGAAGAAATTGAAAAATTTATCCAGGAAGCTCCAGATAAAGAAAATTTAATGATTAAGGTAATTTACAAGGTTTTAATAGCAATGTGTTTTCTATCATTTATGTAGAACACTAACAACTGTACGGAAATATCATTTCCTTACAGTAAGGAAATGACATTTCCTTACAGTAAGGAAGTCCTGACTTTTTCTTCAAGAAATTTTGACAGGAATGTCAAAATTTCCTGGCGATTTGCGGAAAAAGTTATTTTTATAAAAAGATATTCATAACCTAACAACCAAGATACAATTATAAGATATAAATGTTATCGATAATATTAAATTTTATCAATTTTATACGAGGTATGTCAAAAATATGAACTTCGCTGAAGGGTAATTGAAAATTGTTATTAAAAAAGTGGTTCGGAATCAAAAACTATATTTCAATATGCAATTATAGATGTCCAAAACCCTTTTTTCCGTGCTTCATTAATGTTGACGTCATATAAGTTTTAAGACTATCGCGAATCACTGCATGACATTTTATTTAAATCTGACAGTTGTCAGAATGTTTATATTTATGTTTATATAGTATGTTGCAAATGACTGGAATAATTTCATTATTTCGGAAATCAGCGAATTTAAGGAAAATTCCTGAAACTGGTCGATTTTTAATTTTTTATTATGATTTTTTGAGATGAGGCGCTCAGAGCAACAGTGGCCTAACCCACAAATTAAGCATTTTTAGATTAATATATCAATAACATCAGCAACATCAAATCTTCCTATTAACAAGGGCCTACAACCTACCTCTATACTTGGCTAAATGGCGCTACATAATTTGTAGCGCCATCCCATAAGCACAATTTAAATACAAATGCAAAAATTGCATTTATCTCAAAACTTCGTTTTTGGGGTTAGGCCACTGTTGCTTTGAGCGCCTCACATATAACACCATCAAGAAAATTTCAGAATATTAAAGTATATATAAAAATTTAGAATCAAGCAATGATCTAATTATTATCGTCAAATTCCGCAACGTCATAAAACTAGCAACTACCAAAGTAACAGATATTCGAACAGTATCGCTAGACTGTCCAAAATAAGACGGATAAGAAAAATAAGACCAAATAAGAAAAACAAGACTGATTTCGATCTTCATTTTTGTTTTTCTGGGGACGGATGGAGAATAACCTTTGATCCGTTGAGGAGGGTGAACTCTCTTCCGCTATCACAAGAGGCTAAAATGGAGGACACGATATTAGATAAGATCCTGAAGAAACTTAAAAGATTGGACGAATACAATAAACTAGTGGAAGGAAAGTTGGATAGTATATACAGTCGGACCTAAGGAACATATCCACAAATAATGAACAGCTAAAGATGGAAAACTGGTTGATGAAAGAAACAATTAAAATCCAAATAAAAAGAATAGAAATCCTAGAAAGGAACATCATAAGGAAGAACCTAGTAGTACAAGGGATAGAGAAAGAACAATGAGAAGATTATGCACACCTTAAAAGCAAAATGGAAAAAAATAAAAAACAAACCTATGCTGATCGAAATAAGGAGCGAAACTAAGAGAACAGATGTACTGAAAGGGTCCAAATATCTTAACGTAAATATCATCCCAAAGCAAATAATCGCCGAAAGAAAACAACTCACGGAGCATAAATATGAAAAAAGCAAGATAGGAAGGATACCTGGCACATTTAAGATACAACACACTATGCATAAACGGAGAACGGTATTCACTCGACCAACTTCAAAGCAAAGACGGTAAATGAACCGGCAAAAGAAATATGTCCACTGGGAAAAACAATTGAAGAAGACACTAGATCACAGGAAAATAAAAATAATGCTAAGAAAGTTAGTCAAAGATCTTCCATGGAAAGCCCAAGCACAGAAGATAATATAGCAAGAATAACGAAGCTAAACAGTACTCCAAAAAAACTAGAAAATAATTCAGCAAATAATAAAAACCAGGAACAAAAATTGGCTATGAATAAGCAAACGATTGTAAAGAGTATAATAAAAAACAAAGAACAAAAAAATCGAAGTAAAAGAAAAACTAACAGGATAAGAATAGGAACATGGAATATTAAGACTTTATTAAGTGCAGGAAAAATGGAAGAGCTGGCGAATAAGATGGAAAAGTACAAGAACGAAATCTAGAGCACTACAAGAAATTCGATGGAAAGATGAAGGAGCAATAGTAAAAAAGAACTACACAGTGTTCTATTCCGGAGATACCAAACAAGGACATAATGGTACAGCCTTCCTAATTTGCAGCAAACTAAGGGACAAGGTGAGAGATTTCAAAGCAATATGTGGAAGATTATCTTATGTCAGAATAAAGAACAAGAAATATAATTTAACATTCATTAATGCATATGCTCCCACCTAGAATGCGAAAGATGAAGACAAAAATCTTTTCGAGAAATTCGAAGAAATGTATGAAAATATACGCAAGAATGACATATTAATTTTACTAGGTGATTTCAACGCAATGATAGGAAAGGCAGATATAAACAAGGACGTTGCTGGTAAGGAAACTCTCTACACAATTACAAATACTAATGGGAGAATGCTTTGTAGCCTAGCAGCAGCAACAGACACATTTATAATGAGCACACACTTCAAACACAAAAAGAACATAAGGTAACATGACTAATACCGGGGAGGGTAATAAAATAGATCATATTTTGATTTCAAAAAAGTGGAGGAGAACAATTCAAGATGTCAGGTCGTATCGTGGTGCAAATGTAGATTCTGACCATTTCTTAGTAATAGGAAATATGGAAATGAAAATAATTAAAGACACAAAGGAATACACGAAAAGAAACAATTGTAGCATAAGGAAACTAGATTCGGATACTGTTCCGAAAGATTATTCTAAAGATTTTTAAGCAAATTTAAAAGTTTCGAACCCTAGTAACATAGAAGAAACGTGGAAAGAAGAAGAAGTTCACATTTTGATAGCAGCAGAAAAAGTAATAAGCTACAAACAAATAAAAAGTCAAAAATAATGGTATGATGAAGACTGCGAAACAGCAACCAGGGAAAAAATCTAGCTCGAAAGAAATGGCTGAAGAAAGGTAGAGAAGATTTGGAAGAGTATAGGAGAAAAAATAAAGACTCAGACAAATGCTGTACAAATAAAAAAAAGATATAAATTGATGAAGTTTTAGAAGAGTTGGAAGTAAATAGCGAGAATAATGCAAATCTTTACAAATGTATAAAATCACAAAACAAGAAGAAACCAACAGTTAAGATTGATATAAAAATATGGGAGAAATACTACGAAGAGTTATTTAAGGCGAGAGAAAGTTCTCTCGAATATACAGACGAAACAGACCTTGATGATGAAATCGTCAAAAGTTTACGTGTGATAAGAAACCTAAAACAAAAGAAAGCAAAAGGTCCAGATGAAATCCCAAACGAGCTAATAAAACGAGGCGGAGAAGAACTACAACGGAAAATATACAACCTAATAATAAGGATTTGGGAAGAAGAAAGAATGCCCGAAGAATGGAAAACTGGATAAATATTCCCCATTCTAAAGAAATGGGACACCACAAAATGCAACAACTATAGAGGAGTAACACTGTTAAATAGCTCCTACACAATATTAACATCATTAATCAGACAAAAACTCTCAAAATACATTGAAACTAAAATTGGAGACTACCAGCATGGATTTAGAGAGGGAAGGTCAACAATAGACGCAGTTCACATAATCACACAGTCAATGGAGAAATGTTACGAACATGATATTGACTTACACATCCTTTTAATAGATTTCAAGCAAGCCTTTGACAGCTTAACAAGGCCCGACCTGATAGAAGACAAGAAAAACCTACATAGATATACCAATGAAACATAAATTTTACGAAAATGACAATGGAAGGATCGACTGCAGCAATAATTACAGACACCGGAATCACCAAAAATATTGAAATAGAAAGTGGAATACGACAAGGCGACTCTCTATCAACGTCACTATTTAATGTCAATTATTACATCGACGTCGCAACTTGTGGCGTATGACATAGCATTAATTAGCAGAAACCTAAACAGTTTAAAGGAATAATTTACGAAATTAGGCAAGGAAGCATCCAAAAGTGGTTTAGAAATAAATCAAAACAAAACAAAATACCTAATATGCCCAAGAAAAAATCCGGTTAATGTGACAAGTTTAAATATGGGTAAATATGAATGTGAAAAGGTAGAACACTTTAAATATCTTGGAGTCTCAGTTACTGGAACTAACAATAGAAGCATCGTAGTTAATGAAAGAATCCAGGCAGGAAACAGAACCTACTGGAAATACAATAACTTTCTCAAAGATACGAAGCTTACTCAGAATACTAAACTGAAAATTTACAAAGCAGCAATTAGACCAGTAATCACATATGGTGCTGAAGTAATGTGTCTGACACTGAAAGAGGAAGAAAGATTGAGGATCCTAGAAATCAAAATAGTTCTGAGGATGGCAAGCCCACTAAACTTAGATAATAATGAATTTAGAAAACTCATGAACCACGAAGTAAGAGAACTTCTAAGAGGAGAAGACATCGTCAGATCTAACAAGGCACAGAGACTCAGATGGATGGGACATATAGAAAGGAGGAATCCAGAAGCCTTTATCAAGAAAATTTACAAATGGAGACCTGTATGAGGCAGACCACGAGGAAGACCCAAAACTAGATGGGAGAACCAGATAGTCGAGGACTTAAGAAGATGGGAGTCAGAGAATGGGTAACCATGCGTGAAATTGGTGGCGAGCGACTAAAAAATTTAAGAGACTGACTACACCTATACCATCATCATCATCATGAAACCTCTTCTGTCCATTGCTGGACATAGGTCTCTCCCATTTTTCGCCACTCTCCACGGTTTTGTGCGTCTTGTTGCCATTTCTTATATATCCGTTAATGTCGTCCATCCAGCGTGTCAATTAGTTTTCTGGTCCAATTTGAGTCTTTCAGTCTCGCTATGTGACCTGCTCAATTCCATTTCAGTTTGGCTATACGTTCGACATCAGTGATACCTGTTCTTTTCCTTAGGTCTTGGTTTCTTATTTTGTCTTTTTTTGCCACGCCGAGAATCGATATTTCCATGCGCCTTTGTGCCATTCGCATTTTTAGTGCTCTTGTTTTTGTGAGCGTGAGAGTTTCTGCTCCATATGTCATAATAGGAAGAACACATTAATCAAATGTCTTCCGTTTCATAGCTATCGGGATGTTGCTCTTAAAGATGTCTCTTAGTGAATCATACCCCACCCAAGCAAGTGTTACTCGTCGTTGAAATTCGCAGGTCTGATTATCCCGGAATGGGACGTTTCATCGCCGCCGGTTCATCGCTGCCGTTTCGATGCCGCCGATTCATCGCCAGTCCATTTCATCGCCGTCCGTTTCACCGCCGTCCTTTTAATCGCCAGTTAGTCAGTTGATTTTGTATTATGGGAGATAACACGACACCACGTTAAATTAAATTTAACTTATGACAATTAAAAAGATATATAATAATATTAAATTTACTGTTCTATTTCTACTTCCCCTAAATTTTATACTAAATAGTACTAAATGGCTTCTGTGGAAATATACTTATATTTTGTTTAAATTTATGTAGTGTAAGTTTGGGTTAGGTTAGGTTAGGTCATTTCCTAGAATTCATAATTAATATTAAAAATAAATAATAAATGTAACTGTCGAAAATTGGTCGGAAATTCGGAAATAAATCAGTTAGCGATTAACTGACTGGCGATGAATCGGCCGGCGATGAATCGGTCGGCGATGAATCGGACGGCGAAGAATCGGCCGGCGATAAATCGGCCGGCGATGAATCGGCCGGCGATGAATCGACCAACGATAAATTGGCGGCATCGAAAGGGCGACGTTGAACTGGCGGCCATGAAACGTCCTAGATCCCGTTGTCCTTGCCTATTCTGATTTTATGGCCGAGATATATGTACTTTTCTGTCAACTCTACCACTTAATTTTGGATGGTTAGGTGTTCGCTGGGAACTAAATTTGTCATAAATTTGGTCTTACTGATGTTTATTTTTAGACCTATTGTTGAAGATACGTTTTATAATTCTTGTAGCATTTTTTGAGCTTCACCCAGATCTTCGGTAATAAGTACTATATCTTTGGCAAAACGCAAATGATTGAGCAATTCTCCATCTATTTTTATTCCTCTATTTTCCCACTTTAGCATTTTAAAGGCGTATTCGAGGACAGTTATAAATAATTTAGGTGAGAGAGTATCGCCCAGTCTCACACCTCGCTTAATATGAATTTTTCTGGTGGTATCATGTAGTTTTACACGCATTGTGGCGTTTTGGTGTAATGTTTGAACTAACTTTGTAAACCGGTAGTCTATTCTAATATTGTTCAGAGCAGTAATAATGCTGTCTAATTCCACAGTGTCGAAGGCTTTGTGAAAGTCTGCGAAGATAAGTACCAGTGGTCTGTTATATTTTATCGATTTTTCTATTAAGGTTTTTACTGTTTGTAGGTGATCGTTTGTTCCGAATTTTGAGCGGAAGTCAGCTTGTTCTCGGGGCTGGTAGAAATCCAACTTCTTTTCTACTCTGGTCATAATTATTCGGATAAACATTTTATAGATGTGGTTCAATAAGCTGATTGGTCTATAGTTTTCTAGGTGCGCCTTGTCTCCTTTCTTGTATAGTAAAATTGTTAATGCATTGTTCCATGTTTCCGGTATGCAACAGTCTCATAGACAAAGGTTAAACAAATTTTTTATTTGGTTGAGAAGGGCACGTCCGCCCATCTTTATAGCTGCTATTACGACTACGTCTTCTTCTGGCTCATTGTTGTTTTACAAATTTTTCATTTCGTCCTGGATTTCGCTTAATGTTACTTCTGGCATGAGTTCTGAATCCTGGTTGATAATTTTGCGTGATGCGGCGGCTTCCAAGTTCGTTTGATCTTCCCTTTGACGTTGAGATATCATCGTAAAGTCTTCAATCTGCTCATCCGGATGTTCCGTTGTTAAGGCGTATACCTGAATAATGTTTATTTTGTACCTTAGGTTGACCTTGACGATTAAATCGGCTACTCTTGTGGATATGCTTCTTGTAATTACTCTGTCATCTGCAAGACTTTTGTGTATAAAGAAACCGACTCCCCGATTGATTCAGTTTCACTACCGATACTGTAAAATATATGCCCTGATTTTAGTGTTGTCAGGTTTTCTCCATGTCGTGTTACTTCACTGACTCCAGTGATATCCCATTTTACTTTTGATATCTCGATTTCCATTTCAGTAACTTTTTCTTCAGATAATAATATTCTGGCATTGTAGGTACAGATAAAGAGTGTTAAAGGTTTTTTCGTCTTTCGCGTCGTCAGTTTTTTGTCCCCTCAGAATTCTTGGGACAGACTGATAAATCAGTGTAAGAGTTTCGATTTCTTGCTAGCTATACTCACCTGGGGTAAATCCGCTTCTGTTTTAAAATCTGACATTTTGTTGGGAGGTATTTGCCTTGAAACACCACGCTGGCAAGGCGGGTACACCCATACCACCAATTGGAAAATTCGAAGAAGATTGGGCTCAATCTGTCAAAGAAAAAGCTAATGAGTTTGCAGAACACCTTGCAAATGTTTTTACACCTGACCTCTTCGACAATGCAAATGACGAAGCGATCAAAAACTTTCTAAGCGCTCCCTGCCAACTATCGCCTCCTGTCAAAACATTCTCACCCACAGAAATTCGCAGACCTTACACTGGGAGAACTTTAAAAACACTTGCCTAGAAAAGCTGTCGTCCTACTAACAATAATTTACAACTCAATGCCACGAATATGTTATTACCCTATACAATGGAAATTTGCCCAAATTATGATGATTGCTAAACCAGGTAAACCACCTACTGAATCTAATTCATACCATCCCATTAGCTTACTACCTGTTATGTCTAAGGTATTTAAAGACATTCTGAATAGAATTCAAGATCTTGTTGAAGTCGATGAACTTATATCACAGCATCAATTTGGTTTCCGTCAGCATCACTCCACCATTCAGCAATGCCATTGAATCATTAACACAATAAAAAGCTGCTTGGAAGAGAAGAAAATATGCGCCTCTGCTTTTCTTGACGTAAAGCAGGCATTTGGCAAGGTTTGACACGACGGTCTCTTATATAAATTGAAAACACACATGCCTAACCAAATATATCTCATTCTCAAATCCTACATCAACGAACGATATTTTCATGTCAAAGTTAACGCTTCAACATCAAACCTTTATCTTACCCATTCTGGAGTCCCCCAAGGTAGTGTTTTTGGCCCATTCCTATACCTCCTCTATACAGCAGACGGGTCTAGGACCTTTCATCGTCGCCAGTTCATCGCCGCCAATTCATCGCCAGCCGATTCTTTGCCAGTCAGTTAATCGCTAACTGATTTATTTCCGAATTTCCAACCAATTTTCTACAGTGACATTTATTATTTATTTTTAATATTAATATTAATTAGGAATTCTAGAAAATGACCTAACCTAACCTAACCCAACCTAGCACTACATAAATTTAAACATATTATTTCTACAAAGGCCATTTAACACTAGAAATTTAGTACTGTTTAGTATAAAATTTAGGGGAAGTAGAAATAGAACAGTAAATATAATAATATTTTTTATCTGTTTAATTAAAATAAGTTTTGAACTGAATTTAATGTCGTGTCGAGTTATCTCCCATAATACAAAATCAACTGACTAACTGGCGATGAAACGGACGGCGATGAAACGGATGGCGATGAAATGGACTGGCGATGAATCGGCGGCGTCGAAACGGCAGCGATGAACCGGCAGCGATGAAACGTCCTATACCGCAGCAGACATACCTACCAATAATGATAGCCTAATGTCTACTTTTGCTGATGATACAACAATTCTAACTTCAGACGCAGATCCTAAAATTGCTGCAAATAAACTTCATGATTACCTACAAATGCGCTACAAACCTGACTTAAACAATGGAAGATTAAAGTTAACGCCGAAAAATCGACAGCAGTTACTTTCACAACAAGAAGAAAAACATGTCCTCAAATACACATCAGCAATATACCAATTCCACAAAAATCTGAAGTGAAATATTTAGGGCTGCATCTAGATCAGAAGCTTACTTGGAAAGCTCATATCAAAGCCAAACGGACACAGCTAAATATAAAAGTTAGACAAGTGTACTGGCTACTTGGAAATAAGTGAAAACTATCAGTCGAGAATAAAATACTGATCTACAAGACCATCCTCAAACCTATTTGGTCTTACAGAATTGAACTCTGGGGTTGCAGTAAACCTTCCAATAATAGATCCTACAAACTTTCCAGTCGAAAACCCTACGAACAATAGCCAATGCTCCATGTTACGTTTCAAACCATACCATACACAATGATCTTGGTATTCCATTCATAAAAGAAGTCATTGACTTTCAGGCAAAAAAACCCAAAGACAGAAATTCCACAAACGATTGCCAAATCATCAGAGAACTATAACAACCACGACTACCTACTAGACGTCTAAATAGAACCTGGCCCGAAGACCTTGGGGATTAGGTGAAGACTTGGAAAACCGTTAATGAACGGTACCCGACACAAGGCACATATCAGTCAACATATTTGCTAAATACTCCTGTACTACTGAATAGATTGTAAATTTGCTGTAATAAATAATAAAAAAAAAATTACGTCGTTGACAAATTTCTAACCTAGAATTATAATTGTCATTTTATCCGTTAAAATTGTGAAACTTTTGTTTCAAATTATCTTTATTCGTATCATGGATTGGTTATGTATTTAGAGTATTGTAATTGTCAACAGGGGTGTAGTGGAGCCGGAACGCACCGAAATTCCGTTCCGGTACTGATTTTTTGGGTTCCTCAAACCCCGCTGAAACTAACCACTGCAATGACAAGTAATATCACAAAGTCATAACGTTCCGGTAATGCTTAATGTGCGACTACACCCCTGATTGTCCACCAATTATACATCAATAAGTACCTATAAGTCACTTTAATATAGAAATATCCTTCATTGAATAAATAATTTTCGAAGTTCCATGTATAATAATCACGAAGGTGTATTTGTTTCTGTCACTTCCAACTTTAATGTATTAGAGCGAATTCGACAAACTATGACGCACTGAAAAAAGGGTTTTCTTCTAATTGAAATATTGTGAACTATATAGACGTACTTTACTATTGATCGAAAATCACATTTTTTGAGATAATTCCTATAAAATTGATAAAATTTATCTACTATTGAGCGAAATTCATAATTTTTTACATACCTCGTATACTCTTTCTAAAATTGGATCTCTGATGATTACATCTTATGTTTTAGACTACACAGAAATTTATGAAATTGGATAGGCCTGGATCCCGCGTACCAAAAAAGTGTCTAGTCGGACAAACTTTGATGTACGGTGTACTTTGATAAAACTTCCAATTGATTTGTTACCGTTTCATTAAACTGTCATGCAAAAATCAGACTGCTATTTATCACCAATATAATTTCTGTCATTTGACATGTTCTTCGTGTTGGACTCATTAAAGTGCCCAGTTGGTGATAAACACCAGTAATTTTTGCATGAGAGTTTAATGAAATGGTAACAAATCAATTGGAAGTTTTGTCCTACAAAATACATGGAACGTTTTCGTAGTCTGATTTTCCAAATTTTTAACCTGTTTCACAATTAAAACTTTCCCTGTTCCAGTATTCCCATACATCAAAGTTTGTCCGTCTTTACACCTTTAAGCTGTTAACAAATTTGCATGTTATTAGTCAACTTTTTTGTTACGCGGGATCCAGGTCTATGAATGTATATTTTTTTCGGTGAGTTCTCAAATGTTAGTATTCAAGCAAAATTTCGCGCCAATGTGTTTTAAATGCATTATTTTTTTCGAATCCTGAGAAAACTATCTAAAAAGTATATTTGAAAAATTTTAACGCAGAATGAAGGACTACATTATTACCAAGGACCGAAAGTACTTTAGAATAACCAAAAAGTTTTTTTAAATGAGATATTCGAAATTAAAAATCACACTACCTTTTTTTCGCCCCTGTAACTTATTAAAATAAACAATATAGAAGTTTTCAGGGACTTTCGGCCCTGGGTAATAATGCAACTTTTCATTCTGCGTTTAAAATTTTCAAAAATACATAGTAGTTATCTCAGGATTAAAAAAAAATGAATGCATTTAAAAAGCCTTGGCCCGAAATTTTGCGCCTACGCTCCTTAGACTAAATGGGTATTGTTTATTATTTAAGAGCATGTATTTGTTAATATTAAATTGTTTTATTAAATTTTACACATTTCAATTAATATTGAAATCATAGTGCAAGAAAATATAAACAACAACCTTTTAATCATTGTTGTTTCACATTTTTAAGGTTACGGAAGCAACACTGTTGCTTAATGAAAACCGTTATTACTCTACTAACAAATTAAATTATTGCAAAACAAATTTCTATACTAATTGTTCCTCTTACCAGACGGTTCAGTGGCATTTCAGCGTATGTTCAGACTGTTAATCCCATGGGCTCACGTGCCACACTAGGACAATGCCAATAGGCCTCCCTTTTTTTAACATAGCTGTAGACGATGTTCTCTACAAATTAAGCTCCGACACAAGAGGAGAACAATGGACGTTAACCACACGTCTAAGCGATCTAGAATCCGCTGACGATATCTTCCTATTAGGACAAAGATTCCAAGATGTGGCTGACCAATTGGAAACACTTTCCACTGAAGCCAATAAAAAAGGTTTGAAAATGAATATTAGTAAACCAACTCCATGAGAATTAATACAAGAAAGGACAAGCTGTTTACTATTAACAACATGTAGATTGAAATTGAAAACTTAGAATTGACGTGGAAAACTTTACGTATTTTAGAAGTATCATAACAGAAAGCGGAGGTACGGAAGACAATATTCGTATGAGGGTCCGATAAGCTCAACAAGCATTCAGAATGCTGCACCCTGTTTGGAGGTCTGGCGAGTATACTATAAGGACAAATATCAGAATATCCCAGTCAAATGTCATGTCTGTTCTACCCAAGTAGTACAATAAAAACATTTTAGTTTTATTTTAGGTTTATAAAGGTTTTATTGTGGTAAATAAGAACATAATGGTTTTAAAGTTACCTTGTAGATATACTGCCAGAACTTTAAAACTGTTAAGCATTTGTCACTAGTTTTAAAGTATCTAATAAAAGTATCAAATAAGACTAATTAATCTTAATAGATAATTTGTCTTATTGTATGGTTTCATTCCTATTGGTTGCAAGTTGAGTTGCAAGTTGGTTGCAAGTTGGTTGCAAGTTGGTTTCAAGTTGGTTGCAAGTTGGTTGCAAGATGGTTGCAAGTTGGTTGCCAGTTGCGGTTGCAAGCTAACATGTTTAAGTATATTCAATGTCATCATCTCATTTTCATTTTCCACGGTAAACGTCAATAAGTTTGATATTTCTTTCCGACCACTTCATTACTAACAAATATTCAACTCAGGCGCCCCAAAACCAACAAACCACTCGCAAACCCTTCAAATAGGTATTGCGAACCATCAAAGAATTTGTTGAAAAGCCGACAGAAGTTAGATCGTGGTGCGCCGTGTGTGAGCCGTTTGTGTGCCACTTGAAAACACGTACTAATCTAACAAATATGCCGCGCGCGAGCGGCTCGCACACCGAGCAGAGCGCATATGTATACCCGCTTTAAGACTTACATAAAAATTATAAATAAGCGACTTAAAGTCATAAATTCGATTTATTTTAACATTTAAACATTAAAATTGTAGATAAAATTAATTTTCTTTCAAATTAATATTTTTCGGATTTAAATTTTTTTATTATTTTTATTCTTTAATCGCCAAAAGTCAGAAATTTTAGGGCCCGTGAGTTATTTAGACCTCTTTTTGTTAATATTATCAATAAAGTTGGGTGCGCATGTGTTTTTCTACCTTGACAGTCCGAAATAACTAAGTACTTTTTATTATTTTATGATTACAAATGCGTATGTACCTATCATAACACATGTAAAAATTTGTTGGCCTATATGGAGTATATGGGTTTAAAAAATCATTTAATATGGTAATTCGTCTTTAAAAGTCTCCATTTACGAAACCTTTTTAAGTTTACTATAAAACTGTCTGCACTTAATGTGTCTTTTAACATGGTTTTAAAAGCACCTTCATAGCAGCTTTAAAACCAGTTGCTTAAGAGAACAAA